>NW_027468587.1:15042209-15334452 GCF_046254945.1 Alosa pseudoharengus | reverse complement strand
TTGCTCTGTCAAATTCGATTTCTAAACTGTGTGTCCATTTGCAGTGAGTCACACACGGTTTGTCCACAGGGTTATCACCCTGTGTAAGCAAAGCAGATGTGGGAAGCAGAGGAGAGAAGGGAGAGAGAAGACTTGCTGTAGATGTAGAATGTAAATAGTGTCTACAGATAACTGTTTTTTAAATATATTGTGCAAAATGTATAGATATGTAATAAGTTAAGTGTTTCTGAACCTAAACCAACTAAAAGAGTAAAATAAGGCTAATGAACTTAGCAGCAAAGCCTTCGTTGTATGGGAAAAAAACACTGAAGAAGTAAGTAAACATAGACCTCTGAAGTTCGCCTACAAAAAGGAACCACAGCTGCCATGTTTGCTCATATAAGGAGATCCGGGTGTTAATTGAAGCTAACTACCTATGGCAAGTTGCATTGTAAGTTAACTCTGGGGTAGCAGAGATCTGTGTCTTTGGAAGAACTGTGAGAGCAAAACGTCTACATTTCTGATTTCTTTGTTCCCGCGAGAGTTTAACAGGTGTGATAATTCTAAATCCCCATGTTATTTTCCAATAGAAAAAATATAAAAATACCAGATCTCCTTATTTGAGCAAAGATTGTAGCTTTTTTGTAGGCGAACTTCAGAGGTCTATTGGCATATCAGGCAGGGTAATTTTGGCTATTTCTCTAAACAGTTTGTGAGTACTGTTTTAAACATGACCTTTTCTATCCTGAGTGGAACGACTGGATGTTTTCTTGTTTTGATGAACAGATAAATGCCAGACTCAAGGGCTCAGTCCCCGGTTCTCCTTCTAGGAAATGTGGTGTACCACTGATAGTACTGATAATATTCAGAGTATTGCATAGAAGTAGCTTTGGGCGTGACCCATTAGTGTGATGCTTATTTGGTTCAACAAGTGAGCTGGACGTCAGTCCCCAAACAGACACTTGACCCATTCTCTCACAAACAGAGCCATTGTACACATGCTCTGCGAACACAAACATATAGCAACACTCTGTCTGAGGCTGTCTGGGCATGTGCAGGTTGGGTCCGTGCGTGGTCTGTGTGTGTGTGTGTCTAGGAACACGGTGGTCAGGGGATCAAAACACGAGACGAGGTGTCTGTTTGGAGCATGTGCTGCATGAGCAGTTTCTGAGCCAGGGGAAAATCGAATCTGTGAGGGGGCCACGCGATCGCCGCTCAGCTGGACTGGGGACGGGCGGGCGGGCGGGGGGGGGGGGGGGGGGGGGGGGGCGGGTGGGCGGGGGTCAGGAGGCAGAGGTCTGCTCTCCAGGCTGAACCTGACACAACAGCTTCTCAGCATGCACTGGCCTGTTTGTGAGGGGGAAGCTGGTGGACATGAATAGGCCATTTACTGATATTCAGGTCACTTTTATCTAGGGAAGTGCTGTACATCTCTATTGTTCTGCGTTCTGTCTTCCCTCTCTCTGTCTGTCTGTCTCTTGCTCGCTCACTCTCTCTCTCTCTCTCACTCACTCACTCAGTCACTCACTCACACACACACACACACACACACACACACACACACACTCTACATTCCCTGCATTAAAAGAGTGACAAAAGGGAAGTAATAAAATGGTCATAATCTCCTAGAATCATGAATGTAAATAGTGAATAGGGTCAGGAGAGGGTTAAACATCCTTTCAGATGTGTGTCCAACTTGTTAAAAATATCTGTCCTGTCCCTTGGCTAGTCAAAAACATCATTTAAAGTCTCATCAGCCAGGGTGGGGGGTGTGGGAGAGTCATGTTGCGGACACTTCAAATGGCCATCCTGAGTGCATTTGCTGGGTTTTGTGCAAAGCTGTGGGAGTGGACAGGCCCCTGTGGGGTAAAGCTGGCTTAGGGCATTAGAGGTTTAGAGCAGTGTATCCGGGCAGGGGGGTAATAACTGACAGATTAGACAGGAAAGAGGGGGAAAGGAAAGGATTATAGCACTGAAACTCTTTCATGTGCTACTGCACGGGAGCTGCTTTGCCAGCATTAGGAGCTTTACATGTATGTTCACCACTACAGACTTCCCTTTCACCATTTTGCCGCACACAAATTATTGTCTTCTGTGTCAAATCACTTTGAAGACACAAAGTGATGTAAAACCATTACAAATTATATGCTCTCTGTATATTACTGTATATGTACTATAAAATATAGTAATAATACTAAATTATTCTACAGTACTGTATTAGTATCCATTACCATATGCCTTTGTCCTTTGTTGTTAAATTGTTAAAATCTTCTTTCAAATATGTGACAAATGAACAGTACCCAGAGTCCAAATTCCACCACAGTCACCCATAACCACCAGGTGCGGTATAAAGATAAAAAAAGGCTCTGGGAGGCTGAGTGGTCTGTTTCTGCACTGCACTGCACTGCAGTAATGCCTGTGATAAACCTGCAGTGTTGACGTGTAGCAGTGGGCCTGACTGAGCTGTTACAGCCTTTGCTTGTGTAATGACTTGCTCTGCACTCTCTCTTATGTATACATCTGTCAACACTGAGGCCATTATGTAAAGCCGCTAACATATTTTATAGAGTATAAGTAAAAGTGCAGTAGAGTCTAAAGCATACTGTTGAAAAAGACAGAGAGGAACTCTACAATTAGAGAAAAGTACTCTAATATTATCGCCCCCAGTTCCACGTCACTTCCAAAACTGACAGACAACCGATTCTTAGCTGCTCAGAAAAGGGGTCATATTTCAGACTGAGGGGCAGCTGTCACCAAGCTGTCATATTATAGCAACACTCCCAAACAGTTCTCTGTCTGACAGACAGATGCTGACAGATCAGGTGCAGCCTGTGTTGTGAGAGGGCCCTGAACACCTGGTCTTGTAAGCAGATGGTCCTCTCGCCACCAGGTGTTGTAAATATTGATTTCTGACCAGAAAACCTGTTTTCTTTTGTTTGTTTGTTTATTTGTGGGTGTGTCTGTCTATTTTGTGGTTGGTGCCCATGCATAGCTGATGAGCCTGGTTTCTCTTCGTTCCCCAGGCTCAGCTAGAAGCCCAGCGGGCCACCCAGGACTTCCAGAGGGCCACAGAGGTGCTGCGGGCCGCCAAAGAGACCATCGCTCTGGCCGAGCAGCGGCTCCTGGAGGACGACAAGCGCCAGTTTGACTCGGCTTGGCAGGAGATGCTCAACCATGCCACTCAGAGGGTGAGCGAGGTTTCACACGCCTACCATTACATACCCCTATATGACCCCTATATACAGACAAAGCTTTAAAAAGTAGTCTCTTCTTTTGTATTGCAGTAAACATGACACATATCAATTAGTCCTGTTTCAGTGTTCTGTTACTGTTATGGTCTTCATTTGAAATTTAAATATCTTGGGTACAAGATCTGAGGGAACAATATTTCCTGTTATGATCATGTATACATGAAGGAATGCTCTCACAGTAAATGCAGGATTAGTTAGCACCTCTTGTAAATCCCCTGTGGCCATACAGATATCTTGATGTTTCCATCGCAGGTCATGGAGGCAGAGCAGACAAAAACACGCAGTGAACTGGTGCACAAGGAGACGGCAGCCAAGTACACCACTGCCATGGGTCGCATGAAGCAGCTGGAGAAGAAGCTTAAACGCACCATCAACAAGTCAAAGTGAGTCAGTAAGCCTCTGCCGCCCTAACCGAGTTTTACTGAACAAACAAAAAGCTGCCCTGTTTTTATAACATTGAATAGGAATGCTAATTCCTTCCCCACTACTATGCAACCTTTGTTTAGCAGGCTAATATATGATTTGTATATTTATATGACATTATGGAAGGATACACTGTTCATATAGTTCATATGTTCATAACTCAATGAAAAACCTAATTACTGCTAATCTCTTCCTACCACCATGTAGTCCTAGTTTAGCAGAATATGGACTGGTTTCCTGCACATTGTTTAATCCCTAGTCCTGTATTCTCAATGGAGAACACGGATCAGTGATATCACTGCCAATAGTTATTCATATGATTATGAAAGAGGTTGGAGTCAATTAGGAGGTCTCAGACTAGAACAGTCCTAATTCCCCAAAGTGTCTTGTTAATGAGGTGGAGGAACTTCTGAGGTGTCCTCGAGGCTTATTCACTTTAATCACAGTACTGCTGCATTAACTATATATAAGTCTATTTTAATTACACTTCTACATACTTTTTATGAATGCGAGGGGATGATATAGTAGAAGCATGCTCAATAGTGTGATGAAGTTTAATTGACCTCTTATTTGTTTGTGCTTAGCTCTGTTAGCTACTCAGAATTTAACCTTTACGAGATCGTTCGGCTTTGCATGGAGTCCGCCAATGATGTGACCTTTAGTTATTACATTAAAATGTTATCTGTGAAGAGCCAGTTTAGAGACACTATTTAACATATTGCCAATAAAAGGTTTTGATATGGAAAACAGCCTACATGGGATCTTTTAGAGATCTTGCAAAGAACCATTTAGGAGGAATTAAGGTGCAGTGCCAGCAAGGCTGACTACTGAGGAGCTTGTGGGCGTGTGTTTCCTCTGTACTGTGTGTGGACAGACTGGATGCAAACATAATGAAAGATGTAGCAGTGCAGTGTGGAGGTTGGGATCCTGTGAAGCTCATCTCTGTGTTCTCTCTCTCTCTCTCTCTCTCTCTGAACCCCTCTCTAATCCTCCGACTCTGCCGACAGAATGTGGCAGCACTTTGTGAACGGTTGCCATAGCAATATGCAGAGTGCTATTCATAGATGATTTGGCGCTTCTAATCTCTCTCTCTCTCTCTCACTGTCACATTCTTTCTGCCTTTCTATCTCTGTCTCTCTCTCTTCTTTTTCCCCCTAGGCCTTACTTTGAACTCAAGGCGAAGTACTACCTGCAGCTTGAGGTTGGTGCTCTGTAAAAATGTTTCTTTATTTTTCCTTCCAAAATGGACCTTTTTTAAACCCTTTTTTATACCTTTTTGATGGTCAAATGTTTGACACAGTCCATTTGTCTTGTCATTTTGTAACCTGGGAACTTCCTGAACTGATTTAATTCAGATAAACATCTTTTGAATTCTCTACCTTGTAGACTAAACAAAGACCTTTAGGCATAAATCACTTTGGCCAACAGTACTGCGAGCTGCAGATTTCCTATTGTTCGCTATGGTTCTGTAGTCTAAACATTTCATGTAACTAATGAACGGGATATAACTTCTTTTGAATTATTATGGTTTGAACATATGAATTTTGCAGTTTGCCATGAAAGCCACAGCATTTAGACATTCTGCAGAGATAATCTTCACATTTATTTTATGTGTGTGTTATTGCTATATTCTTTTATCATGGAAATGAAAATAACACACATGTACTAATATATCAAAAATACCAGTTAGGGGTCCCTGAGTCATGCTGAAAATGTCTTTGTTTGGATAAGTATGAATACAGAATGGCTTCATGGACCACTGCTTCATTCATTTCCAGCAACTGAAGAAGAATGTGGATGACCTTCAAACCAAGCTTAGCCAGGCAAAGGGGGAGTACAAGACTGCCCTGAGGAACTTGGAGATGATCTCGGATGAGATCCACGAGCGCCGGCGGTCTTCAGTCATCGGCCCCCGAGAACGAGGAGTGGGTGCCGAGGGCGACTTCATCAGTGTCACCGGAGATGATGTCACCAGTTTCAAGCTGGAGTCGGATGGCATTTCCAGTGAGTGGACATTAGGATAAAAAAAGACACACCAATATTCTCCATTACACAACCCAACAATTGCTCCTGGCATGCTTCAGGGGTACAAATCCACTTTTTTGGTTTATTTACTCTAAATTTCAGTTGGCTAGAAGTAGAGGGTAAAATTAATTGTCCAGATGTGGGGAGATCCTTGACAAACTGATGTTTGTAATCAAGTGCACTTCTTCCTTCTCTCTTCATCACTGTTGAGCGTCTAAATCTAAACGCCTCCCTGAGTGCATTATTAACAGTAATTTAATGTCATTATCCTCCATTGGATCCTGTACTTTAACAACTGCTCGGCCCAATTGCATTAGCCCATAAGTGGCTTTCAATTCAAGGGGCTTCACTTACAGTGCATACAGGCTTCTTGCTATAAATTCAATACTAGTGTGCTGTATCCATGATTGGTTTGGATTGTATCAGAATAAATGGAGTTGTTTGTGTTCAATGATTCTGTTTGGGGTGAACATACACAACCACATTTTGTTTATTGTCAGTGTTCTTGCAGTTTGTTGACTGCCTTTAGAGATGGAATTTTGATGTGGGGTGGAGTTTGAGTGTGCAACAATGAAGTACAGTAGCAAGACTTCCTGTAAAGTTCATGTACTTGGAATTCAAGAGGACAGAGCGACTGGGTGTTCTAAGAACTGTTTTGACAACTTGGAACACAATCTCTTTCTCTATTAGTAAACACACAGTTTTATTTTATTTAAAATGGCAAGTGAAATCTCCTTTGGGAGTGATTTGTGATTAAGGAAGGTTCTATTTGTGAGCTACTGATTGAACCTTTAAAGAGCATAAATCATTTTAAATTAACTGAACCAGTGAGATCCATTGCACAATTCGTCTCCCAGCTTTTAGTCCTGCCTGAGACATTGCTACTTTGCAGTGTCAAGTCATTCCATGTACTTTGGTAGGTGAGGATTGCAAACAATAATGAAGAGCAGCATAGATATTATAAAGATTATGATTTCTGACAGATCATTTGCAAGGACCACAGGGTCAATAGGTCAGCAAGATAAGAGCTTGTATTTTTGCAACTTTTATGGGCACTGTAGTTATACAAGTACTTACAGGACCAATGCGAAACCTCAGCGTTGGGTGACCTTTGAGGCATAAAATTTACAGCATATTTACCAAGGTCAAGGCTTTTGCACATATACAGCAATGACGTTCAAAGCACAGACATCAACAGATGGTCACAACAACACAGCACTCAGATGTTAATTTGACATTTCATTATTTACTCTAACTGGTCAGTAATGTAACAGTACCGTTTTTTCCTATAATGTTTGTAGTATGTACAGTATGCTGTATTTGTGTGTTAGCATTAAGCATGTTGTATTGCTGCTCTGCATGAGAAGCATTACATATGAACAAAGATTGATTCATTTACCCTGATTCAGCCTGCAGCCTGTGATGCCAGTTAAGCTGTAGTCTTACAATAATGTCCACCTTGTCTGTCCACAGTGACCTCAGAGACCTTTGAGGACGAGAATAGGAGCACCTGCACCATGTCCGAGGAGGACTCGGAGACCCAGTCCACCTGCAGTTTGAGCTCAGGGCCCCACAGTCCGCTGGAGCTGCCCTGTCCCTTCAGCTCAGCCTCCCCGTCACCGTCCTCTTCCTCCTCCACTTCCTCGTCCTCTTCCTCCCCCACCCCTTCCACCCGGCCCTGCAGTCTGGACCTGCCCAGCACCGTGTCCCTATCGGACTTTGGCCTCATCTCCCCCATCCTGGGTCCTCGCAGCGAGTGCAGCGGTGCCTCGTCTCCAGAGTGTGACCTTGAGAGAGGTGAGCCTGACCTTGAGGGGGGGGGGGGGGGGGGGGGCAAAGGGGAGGCAAAACAACATCCAAAATACCTCTTATCTTGAATGTATTTTTGGTGTTGCTGTGAATGACGAAAACAAAAATGGAAAAATAAAATAAGAGCTAGTACATCAGCATAGAAAGGGGGTCACCAAGCTCTCTGCAACCATGTGCATAGCACTTGGACCTTTGGCCTCATATGTCAAAATAGAATTCAGAGAGGAGAGAAATGCTTATGTAACGTGTGTGTGAATATGCAAAAGAAACAGAGAAGGCAGAAGTGTGATGATGTAGCAGGTTTGTGTGTGTGTGTGTGTGTGAGTGTGTGAGTGTGTGTGTGTGTGTGTGTGTGTGTGTGTCTACGCACCTGCGCCAGCTTGGAGGGCACCTCTGGCCGATTAGTCATTCTGTCAGGTGGCTGGCTGCTTGCGTCAACGGACACTGGCAAAAACAGCCAAGCAGAACTGGACAAGAATAAATGACTACTTTTTGTCTGCCTGTGCATTTGGACGGTTTTGCAACTAGGACTGTAGAGAAATTTTAAGCAGCCTCTACTCCTATAAAATTTTAAGTATCTGCTAAAAATATATTTTGTGGTACACTCACCTGACTCCATTTTTTATGTGCTTTGTTATTGCACAGTTAAGTACATAAATAATAGAGGATTTGCATGTTACAACGGCTTTTGTACAGGCCTCATTTCATCTCGTTTCTTGCAAAATGTTGCACCATCCTCTGGTGTAGTAGTATCTTGGCTGTTTTTTGTGTGTGATTCTTCCAGCCCTGAGCACAGTAGTCATAGCCATATTACTGCATCTCTGTGCATTATATTCCATTATAACGAACGGCCATTGTCCTGTACATCAGGGGTTTTCAAGTGATTGTATCCCTGGGACTACCATTCTGACTAAGAAGCGATCTATCTGTGGACCACTTTTGTGGGGTGTGAGGTAAAAATAGCAGTTGCCATAGACGATTACGGTATAGCAATTACCATACCGTGAAACTACATTGTTGAGGTTGTGGGGGGATCACTGGCAGTCACCTCACGGTCCGGCAGTGGGCTGCAGACAAACTGGTCGAAAACCCCCCGACTTACATCGTCCTTTTTCTGTTTTGCCCTCAGGTGACCGAGCGGAAGGAGCAGAAGCCGAACTAGACAATGCCCTCAACAACAACAACAGCAGCAACAGCCTGGTCAAGAGGAGCTTTGGCCTGGAGACGCGCTTCCGCTTGCTGTCCCTGAGGCACAGCCGCACGGACAGCGGCAAGAACGCGGAGCGCCAGCGCGTCAGTCTGGCTCGCCAGCCCTCCCCCTCTGTGCTGGTGTTGAACGGGGTGTAGCGCCAACGTCATCCCCTCCGACCCCAAAATGATCCCCCCCCCCCCCACCCCCCACCTACTTTATCCTACTGTGTGCAAACAAGGAAACTAGCCCACCCCCACCCTCCATGTACCTCATGACATTCATTTCAAGACTTTCATGAGCGCCAAACGATGACTGAACTATATGGTGGTCTACAATATTCGGACATACTGCTTAAAGAGCTTCACTTGAAGGTCTACATGGATTGCACCAGCCAATCTTTGGCAGTAGACGAGGGTCATTGAAGTACTGAAAGTCTGATGGAGTTTCTCAGTGGGACTTTGAACATTTGATCCGTCAACAAAATGAAGATGGTGCATCTGATGAGAACTTACAGAATATCACCGTGGGGTGTTAAAGAAAGTTTTGTTAGATGATAAAGGCATTAAGAGCAAGTAAAGGATTTCCCATCTTAAGCTCAAAGATGTAGTGGAGGTGTGTGATCTGGCGAACACATATGGATGTGCCTTAGTGTATGGAATTGGCAGGGGTGGAAAAGTCCAGCTTCAGAAAGTAAAAGTCCAACCATGTATTGGATCTACCTGTGCACTTAACACAGCTGCTCTGCCTGGCTGAAGAGTTGTGCTAATTAGAATCAGTTGGTTTAAGTGACTAGCTGGCACAGATATGTGGTAGAACTTTTACTTTCTGAAGCTGGACTTTTTCACCTCTGGGAATTGGATAGTGGTGGCTCTGGCGAAGTTGAATGGGGTTAATGGTGAGGTATTTCTATTGAATGGCAAAACAGTTGACGAGGAATGCATGTGAACGGGATGAAGTAGTGGAAATCAGATGAGCAGTGTGCACAACCATAAGGAGACCATCTCGTCCATCCTTGGCCATGTAAATACTCCGCCTTTGCCTTCTGCAGTGCTGTTTAGACTGCCTGGCTGCCAGTATGCACAGTAGCGAGACTAACTAAAGACGTCGTAACTCCTCCTCCTTGGATCACGGCAGCTGATACTCAGCAGATACTCAGCTGTGCATGGACAAACACACGCATGCTTTTAATATGGAGCCTCTCTCTGTCAGCCAGAGCAAAGAAAAAGAAGCAATACGATCTGTCTGATGCTGACCCATTGTCAGCATTCTGGAACCTTAACCGTGACCTTGGAAGTGAAAGAGTCACTTGGACCCTCTTGTCAAATGGAGCTCAGAGGCTGTAGCAACAGACGCCTCTCTCTCTCTCTCTCTCTCTCCAGCTCCTCCAACTCCCTGTGCCCTGTCCGTCTCCACAGTGCTGTTGCAGATAAATGGGGCCTCCCATCACTGTTTGGCAGTGTGCATGCTCTCCCATCCATCTTCCCGACTCCCACCCTTCCCTATCCCACAGGTCACGTGCTACAGCAGCACTGCCGGATGATGTGTGTGCGAGACTATAATATTAAGATATGAAGCAATACTACTGTTTGTGATGATGTGTCTTGTGAGTCATATTCTACTACTGATGTCTTGACATGTGACACAGACAGATTGTGGTGATGGGGAGGTCTTGGATTTTGGTGGGGTAAAAACATCCATCTGACCTACTAACGTTTAGGAGAATGGACAAAGGGGTAAGCGTAATGCACTGTTAAGGAAATGACCACAAATAGAAGAGTAGAATGTTGTTTCACCATCAAGCTTTCTATTGTACTGCTGCCGCTGCTAGTCTTAGATGCCAATGGCCAATTTAGAGTGTCTAGACGAGCGACAGGCAGTGGACTGTGTGGTGTTTTCTGTGGCCTTGTTCCCAGACAGAAGCCGGCTTTAGAGCAGGCCGAGCCCTAATCAGGGTTCGGCCTCACTCCACGCCAGCTCCAGAACCAGCCAGAGTCTGGGCTCTGCTGACCCACAGTATGGTTTTGTATACTTCTGTGCACTTTGTGTCATTATCATGTCTACTGAATCTCTTTGCGTGTTACTTTGTGTGTAGTCAACATGGAGGGTTAAAAGAAAAGTACAAAATACAAAGAGGTAGAATCCCTCCTTCCAGTATTTTTTGTCAGTATTTTGTTTCTGCTAAGCTTTTTTTTTTTTTTTCACAAGCCTGTGTAAGCATTTTCTGATGGAAATAAAATAATAAATGTGAAGTTAAGAAGTACAAGTCCTGTCAACTGGTACTTCACTTGAGTGCACTGACCTCATCTTAGTTTAACAACCAGCTGATGGTATGAAGGAGTTGCAGTTGAACTTGGCGCCTTCATTATAAATTCCTTCAATGATTAATCAGATACAGCAGCTCGGGCTGCTGACGCATGGAACCATGGACAGTAGTGAGGTTTCACAGTAGTGGTGAATGATGGGTTAGAATATAAGCTAGGACGCCTGACGCTGCAAGACCCTCCTGTCAACGCCCCTCCTAGTATCATGCAGTAATACTCACATGATCCTCAACATTCCATAATGGTTTACATATTCACAGAGGCTGTAGGTCAATGTCTTATAGCACTTAAAAGTATTGTGGTAAAGAAATAATATTTGGACAAAACTTCAAAAGCAAAAAATGCTGTACCGAAGTATTCTTTTTGAGAGTTAATGCCATCATCTTTGCATTTCTCTCCTCATGACCAGGGAAGATTCCAGACATCTTAGCATTTTCATCTTCTCCATGGTTTAGGGTTTTTGTAATCCAATAATTCCTTGATCTCAAATATCAATCTGAAACCCTGTGAGCAACTACAAGCACCACTAATAGTGCTCAGATCAAGTACCTAGTCCAGTGAATGCTTGAAGTTGTTTCACGTACTGTACACAACAGAATGCTTGAGAGGTTGTTTAACCTACTGTACTGTACACAACAGAAGGTGTTTCTCTCTGCAACATGACGAGGCTCTGTTTTGATTCTGGGTCAACCAGCCTAGCTCTCTTTCCCTCTTTCTCTCTCTCACACACACACACACACCACTGCTGCCGTTGTTGTTGTTGAACTATGTCCTATGACTTTCATTAGGTTAGTGTGCTACTGACTTCTCTTAGTGTTTACCACAGTGAAGCCCACAGTAGTCTGGCCACACACACTTGTTAAGCGCTTTGAAAAGCAGCTGAAGCATGCTTTACAACACATTGGTATTCACCCCTACACCACACTATTCATGCTTGCACAAGAATATACACAAAATACACCCTTGTGCAAATTAAATTGATCACTTCTCCAAGATCTCTTTTAATGTGCGTCACTTGACCTCACTTTTTTTACTTTCCTAGAGAAAAAAATAGATCATCCCTGGGTGTTGTTTTCTGATTCTTGCTACAATTCCCTGTTTTTGAGAAATGGACCCAGTCATTCTTCTCAATTTGTTTCAAATAATTTGCACAAGGGTTTGTTTTTGACAATTCTCAATTTGTTTCAGATAATTTGCACAAGGCTTCATGTTTGGTGCAATCTTGAGCATCATAAACACCAACAGGACTATAAAACATCTTAACACTGTTTAGTAACTAATTAACACACTGCCATGAATAAATAAGGCAACACAGACAGAGGTGTATAATTGTATGTATATTTGCCTTGTGGAGTTAGACAAAAACAGCTTGTGATGTACAGTGTGCATTGCTGACTATGCTCATGGCTGAACCTTCACATAAAACAGCTGTCTTAAAAAGTCTTGATGTAGCAAAAAATGCAGCAGACACACACAGTACCATATGATATCATATAACCACTTTGTATGCAGTAAACTCATTTTGGCAATAGATTCCTCAGAAACCTTCATGGGAAAAGTGCGATGGGCTGTACTTGGAGACTTGTGCAGGACAACAATCTATCGGAATTGCAGCTTTTGACTGCATGATCTGAGTGTGTGGGTGGGTGGAACATGGATGCACGAGTACGTGGATGCCTTTTGAGGATGTGAGCAAGTGCCTCCCCTTCCCGTGTCAGAGAGCAGACGTGCGGCTGCCTCCTAGTGCAGTGCGGTAAGAGGAGACGAGTAGAGCCCTTAAGAGGAAGTGCACATCCTACCAGGCGGTCAGTCCAGCTCTCTTGTTCGCTGACGCGACTCTGGCCCGCGAGAAGACATCATCATTTTAAAGATTCGGTTAAGAGATCCCTGTCGGAGGGATGCAGTCTCCTGAGAATAAATATCGCCGTTGCTTAGGTTAAATGCTCAGCATTTCTCATACAGTTTCAGTCATATTCCCATGTCAGAATGTGTGTGTGTGTGTGTGTGTGTATTCCTGTGAGTGAGTGCACTGTGCAGCCACGACTGAATAAATAGTCTGTTGCAAGGTTGGGCAAAAGATGGCAAAGATCTCTCATCTGTTCATATAAACATACAGTACTTGCTGAGACAGGCGAGCCCATATCATAGTCACAATGAAAGAGGCAGCCACAGCCCACCAACCAAAATCACCAAAATCTCCTTCATGTCTCCCAAGTCCAGTCCGTAGAAATTAGTCAATGGCCATAAACCCTTTGTTAACAGTCACATGAGGAAGGGAAGACACCCGTTTTAAGTGACCGCTGGAGATGTCTTTACCCAGCCGTGGATCCTCTGGCCACCACGACCACAGCTTGGGCTGCTCGCTCGCCCGGCCTCGGCCTCGTCCTCCTCACTGCAGCTGGGAGACGCGGAGAGGCGCGGCGCTGCTGAAGTCCAGGAAGAAGGGGCCCTCCTGCTTGGGGAGGAAGGTGGTGGGGATGACGTTATAGATGCCGGCCGGGACGTGCTCCAGCTCCAGGTAACAGAAGCCACACCTGCACAGGTACGTGTGTGGAGATGGGGAAAACAAGGGAGGAGGGGGAAAACAAGGGAGATGGGGAAAACAAGGGAGGAGGGGGAAAACGTTAATGCTGATCATACAGTAAACCGGGACGTGGAATCTGATCCACTGTGTTGCTATTCTGAGGAGAAAAGTTTATCTAAAATAGTGCAAATGCCAAAGCTCAGCACAAATAGTGAGGTCTTAGGATTCATTTCTACAGAGCACACATACACTCCATATTTTCACTGTGCTGAAAATTGATTTAGATTAATTAAAAAAAAAACAGTATGAAATAGCCATCTGTTAGCTATTCGCTATCTCACAATGAATTACTTATTTTGTTCCTTGTTCGCTTCAATAGAATGATTAGACAAGCGTGCCACTGAAGCCTAAAATAAACTAAAACCAGAGCAGACAACAGCAGACTGTTGACTGTGAATACTATTATTACTGTGTGCTGAAATTACGTGCTAATGATTAAAAACATGCCCGCGACAGGCACTTCTGCAGCTGCAAACTTCAAAGTGGCCAATGTGTGTTGAATATCTGGCGCTGGCTGAGCTAAAGGGGTTTTGAGCTGCACACCCCAGGGTGTCTGTGTGTGTGTGTGTGTGTGTGTGTGTGTGTGTATGTATGTGTGTGTTCTGGGGCTTTGAGCTGCACACCCCAGTGTGTGTGTGTGTGTGTGTGTATGTGTGTGTGTTCTGGGGCTTTGAGCTGCACACCCCAGTGTGTGTGTGTGTGTGTGTGTGTGTGTGTGTGTGTGTGTGTTCTGGGGCTGGCTGAGCTAAACTTTATAGTTTTTATAGTTAAATAGCAGAATGAAAGCTGCAGCGCATGCCTTGACACAGTATGATGAAGAAGATGACTTGGCACTGCGGTGGTCTGGCTTGGCGAAAGTTAATGTCAAAAGGCATATTAATATTAACACACCACACACACACACACACACACATACACACACTCTTTGAGAGACATGATGTACACAAGCTAGCTGTTCCAGCAATCAGTAACACATTAGCCACATTGCTGAAAAACAGATGACACATACTGAAGTGATCCTACCACATTTCCACATACTAAAATGATCAACTGGACCAGTCGAAGACAACAAGAACAGGGAGCCATTAATAAAAGCAATCAAAGGCTTTTGCAGATTTTCACTTTGGGATTTCATCAGTATTTTCCATGTATTTTTCTGAACCAACATGATTACACTCCAGACCACTGTGCTGGCCTCTCCTTTCTACGGTCATTCCTGCCTGGACACACAGATGTTTAGATCAGAAGGGACGCCGTTACCGGTAGTCTCCGCTGCTCTTGCGCTGGAACCCCGCTGGTCCTGGCTCTCCGACAGTAGACACGGTCAGCATCTCAAAGCCCACGCTGTACTGCCTGCGGACAGATAGACCCGACACAATCAATCACACTTAAAGGGCTGTGAATCACTTAACTCCTCACCCCACCGAAACAGGGAGACAGTGAAACAGAGCACAGGGAACGCAGGGGAATAGAACCGAGGGTTCAAAAGAGAAGTGACATGCAGGGACTGCAGAGAACCCTCCACATGGAGAAGAGACAGAGGTGAACAAAGAGAGGGATGCTGCTGAAGGCATTGTGAGGCACAGGCTGAATCACCTCAGTATTTCAGGAGCAAACCTCTTTGGGCAATTTGTTTTTCTATTTTGCACCAACACATGCACCTGTGTGACTTGTGTCTGATTATACAGCAGACACACACACACACACACACACACACACAGCACAGAAAACAATTACACACATAGTACAGCTAAAAACGTTAAGTTGTCATACTCATACTATGTCAAGTCTGAAAACATAGTAACCTAACAATACAATGTAATCTAATCCACATTTCTGAGTAGCAGTGAATACACATCAGTCAGTAGACATGGTGCTATGTGGTGCACTTGGGTTGGTGCATTGCGACCAGTCTCCAGCTGGAAAGCACCAAATATCAAACCCAGACAATTGGTGCCCTCTCATGGCTAAGAGGCAATACTGCAATCAAGATTCTCATCTGGAGGGGAGTTGTGAAGAAAAGTGGCCACATCCACACCATGTTTGGGTTTAAGTTCCCACAGGGACCAGGATTCCATTCTGACCTGTGGTCATTTCCCAAATCCAACTCCCATCTCTTTATCCGACTAATTTCCTGTCAACCTCTACTGTCCTGTATGAATTAAAAATACAACAACGGATTAAATAAATAAAACGACTGGATTCTCACCTGGACCCTCTGAGCTCTATGAGCAGTGGTGCGGCCTTGTCCATGTTAATCTGGTAGATGGGGTTGTGCTTGTACGAGTCCTTGTAGTTCCCACAGCCCCCAGCGCTGACACCTTTCCACTGGCCGTTGATCTGAGGAGAATACCAGACCAGGCCAGACGCTCTTAGTTTAACACCAAACTTGGTGGGTGGGCCAAGAGTTCTCATGTAGCGGAAGAAAGTTTAATCAGAGAGACTTTCGGACTTACCCTTTTGGTGTGTGTGAAGGGTGTTGGGATTTTGGAGAAGTTAAACTTGCACACTGAGTACACCTGTGGAAGATTCGACATGTGATTACTTTGGGGACTGTAGGCTTATAGATGGCGATTTTTGGTAACTCGCACTACACATTTCGACTGGTTGCTATTGCTGTGTTCAACTGCCTACACTGCAAGCCAGAAATCCAATCTGATCAGATCAGAGCTCGAATGCTGTCACTAGTACGTCTTCTAATCAGGGATTGTGAGCCTGCTCAAACTGCAGGACTAATTTATCAGGTCTGACTGAATTGGGGCCAAAGTTAGATCATAATCGTTAGAGTGTCTGCCCGGCTTCACTATTTTAGCACACAAGATGCCCAATGATGACTCCTAGACAATATTATCGTCCCATAATGTTTCAGGGATGCCAAAGTATTCCTGGTGTTCCTGGATCTTTTCTGGATGAAACGAGATGGCCCACTCACAAGATGCCATAAGTGCTGCACATGTTTCAGAGATAGCAAAACATTCCTGGTGTTCCTGGAATGAGATGGCTCACAGAGCTGGTGCTAATTTACCAAGGCTCTGTCAAAACCGCCTACTCTCTTCCAGAGTATTTGCGTGTGAACATAATCACAGACAGACACAGACACACACACGCACGCACCCACCCACCCACCCACGAATGCACACATGTGCGCACGCACACACACACACACACACACAATTTCCCTCACGGGATCAAAAGAGTATATATACACACACACACACACACACACACACACACACACACACACACGGCTCTCTGTTACAGCACCAGGAGATCAATACGAGGTCAGATGTCCAGACAGGCACGTTTGATGTAATATTCATCACACCGTTGGGGTGGCGTCAGATGTAGTTTGGCATTTTCAGTAAACACGGCTCTCCTTTAAGTGGGGATTTGGGGTGGCACAGGGATCTGCAAGCTCCTCTGCAGTTCTTTCATCTCTCCATCAGCACTCTTTCATTTCATCCCCTCTCCTTTCCTCTGGCTCGCACGCACGCACGCACGCATGCATTCAAACCGAGGACCACTCACTCGTAGGGTGTAGTTGATAGTGTTCTGCTTCTCGTACTGGGAAACCACCAGTGTGAAGGTGTGAGTGCCAGCACTGGTCAGCTTCATCTTGGTCAGGTAGTGTGGGCTGTTGATGCGGATACCATCGATATAGGGAGGAGGGTCCGCTGCAAGGACACAGAGAACAGTACTCACAGCTTACTGCTCATCTCATACAAGAGAAAAGAAAAAGGGTAACTCGAGGAGTAAGGATAATACTCCAAAATGTAACAAATAAAACCACACAGAGAACAGTACGGGACCTCTGATTACTGCTAGCCTGGCTAACGCCACCACTTCTCAATGAGACGTGGTCTGGGAACCAAACGTTAATTTTCTCGTATTTGAAAAAAATGCCCAGATCCATTTATTGGGTGCCACGGATGTCTATCAAATGCGTCTGTGCATAGCTCATCATCGTCTTGCTTTCTCCCTTGTTCTGTGATTGGTCCCCTATCTCAGGCGAAAATTTGCTCCATGGTCTCCAGGCTGCCTTAGCAGCGTGAATCAAATCGCACGCAAGGCAGCATGGGAACACCCAGGCTAGATTACTGCTGTTGTAGGGACCATCACCTCATACAAGAGAAAATAATTTTACAAAATGAAAAAAAAAAAATATATATATATATTTTTTTAAATCTTCCCCATAAAAATCTGAGAGGGCCTTAACATTCTGGGTGCAAGTTAGAAACCTCTGTGCCATGGTCACATACACAATAAACATGAGATTGTGAATAGTCCAGCTAATGCCTGTTAGTTTAACACATCTGTTATCTCCAGGAAATCATCATCTTCAGTGCTCGTACTCACCAGGGTAATACACCTTCTTTCCATCTGTCTTGTAAACCACTAAGGTGATGAACTCCCGATTCTGTGCAAAGTCATCCTGAAGAGGGAGAAATGAAGCTCAGTAAAGTCAAAGCAGGCCAAAATACACGAAAAAGAAACACCAGGCCTATTTTCACCTTTCCTGTGAAAAATCATATCGCCTTTAATGGGCATTCCAGTGAAGATTTATGACGTACGTTCATGGAGACCATAAAATATATGGCTCTCATGCAGCCTTACATCCTTTGCTAAGGCACAACTGGTTCCAGTGCATGAAATGGGAACGTAATCCCTGACATTTCAGAGCTATCCCGAGATGGGGAACTTGGCATCAGAACGTTTTGGTTCTACCTGTGCACCTAAAACAATTGATTTCACTAATTAGCACATCTACCTGGCTGAAGAGTTGAGCTTGTAAGAATCAGCTGTTTTTTTTACTGAATACAGAGGAAATATGTGGTAGAACTTTTACTTTCTGAAGCCGGATTTCTCATCTCTGGCACTATCACAACTGACTAACTGCCCACTCACTGACCTTGTCTGTGATGTGTCTGGTGAGCAGCACCCACACTGCAGCGCCCCCTTGTGGACACTGCACCTCCAGTTTGTATTGCGGGTTGTTGGCTAGGCTGTAGGCATCCTTCACTGGACCCTGCTTTGCATCCCAACTACTGCAGAGAGAGAGACAAGCAAGCAGCTCTACATTACAGCTCACAGTTTACATGTACAAGATGAAAACTCCATCCTTACGGACAAGGATGTTGACACAAGAAATTAATTTATCTGCAATACATTCAAGCTAAAAAAAAGTACTTGTTAAAAAACTGCATGTGTTACCAAATGTAAAAACAACTTTTAAAATGGATCAAAGTTTTAAAACGTTACTAATGATTTTTTTTCATTTCAGAAATACAGTCATTGTGGATGACTTACCTGTGAATGCATGAAGACTCCTTAAACAGTGCAGGGCTCCAGCTTAGGTAGATGACATCATAGTACTGACACAGATCCTCCCATATAATCCAGAAGACACCTGTTGCATAGGTAGCGTATAGGTAGCGCGTTTATCAACATGCAGTATGTATGACGCACAGCAGATTGTTATGTCAGTTTGTGAGTGAAAGCAAGCTCTACGAGGCAAGCACACAGGCCGGTTTTCTTACCATTGTCAAACTTCTGTGCCATTTTGGGGTCAAAGTTGAGATACTTGAGGAGATCAGGGGTCCAGTTCTTCTCATCCCTTTCGCTGTAACGGCCTTTCCACCTGAGGTGGCTCCAAGGGTTCTTCAGTTGCAGGAACCGCTTTCCCTGCACCAGGAAAAAAAATGAATATACACAGTCACAGCGGGTCAAGGAAGATGGAGATGGAGAAAGCCAAGATATTTTTAGATCCGATTCCAGAAGCTTCTAACATGACTTTGCAAATCAGTGGACGACATAAAATAAACAAATGTGACACCAATACCCTGACATGACATTAGTAGGACAGGAGAGGTCTACAGAATTAAATTATCTACAGAGCACGGGAATGGCATGATTGGTCCATAATCAAATCAGGTTGAGGCTATGAGTGTTTACCTTTTAATTTCCTTTGTACTCCTTCAAACAATATTCATGTTTTCGCTGTTATTGATAACTTAAACCTCAGGAAATTCTTCGGGATGTTAACAATGCTTTGTTCTGCACATATGTTACTAATGCGTACCAAATGACCACTTTATGGTTTATGATCACTTTAGTGCCTCACAGTCAGAACTCTGACTAATTATCCTTTTTTGTATGTAGCTCACCTTGTGTTCCCTGATGTCTAAAACAGCGTAGGCGTGAGTTGGCACTAACCCCCACTTGTCCCCCTCTTCCTCAGTCATCACCCCAGTTGCCGTGGTGATGAGGACGTCACCTCTATGAAACCTGTCCAAGCGTTACAGGAAAATGGAAACAGTCGGAGAGAGAAAGGTCAGAGAGTTTATTTGGCTTTATTCTGCATTCAACACTTGAAATTTCAAGATTTAGCCCCCAAATTGTGCTGACATGCATGGGTGTTATGAGCACTTGTAAGTGTGTGAATGTCAGTCTGTGTGTGTTCTTGTGAGTCTGAATTTCAATACGCATGTCATGTTCTTGTGCCAGTGTGTATGAATGGATATGTTTGGACATGCAATGTGTGTATGTGTGTGTGTGTGTGTGTGTGTGTGTGTGTGTGTGTGTGTGCATGTCTGTGTGTGCATAGGTGTGTTTGTATGTGAGCCCAGTGCTGAAATCTCACCTCTGATACAGCATGCGAAATGTGTCGTCCTTGATGAAGGACTGATTGTCTGAGTGCATGGCAATACGCTCGGGAATCCAGCCGGTGAGCGCGTGCAGGTCAATGTTCTGGGGGACACAAGAAGGAGGCGGACCATGGCCCACCCATCAGCTCCACAAACTCCCAACACAGCACCGATGCTTTCAAAAGCACAGCGCTGGCCAAGAAAGAACACACAAGCAGCTCTTTCCATGGAACACGCTGTCCGCACTTATCATCAAAGAGGAATGTACTTGTAACAGTCTGGAAAAGAATGGACATTTTGAGGAATACACACTCACCGAGTTGGAGCCAGGGAAGTCGTATCCTCCCATGACCTTCATGTAGGCCTTCTCTATGAGCGACACCCAGAGCTCGTTCCTGTTGCTGGAGTAGGAGCAGAGGAGCTCCCCATTACGGTCCACGGGCAGGTAGTCATCGATGATCACCTAAGAAAAAAAAAAAACAACAACATTCATGTTGACAAGCAGACCGAAAGTATACTAATCTTAAGACACCTATTGTAGGCGCAATTGAACGTACTACACAAAAATAACTGCTGCCGGTCTTGAAAAAGATTCTTGCCAAGTCCGTTCACATTCTAATGGTATATCCAATCTACGATCATCACTAAGTTTGTTCAAGTTTATGCCTCAGAGACATTTGACCTCCACTGCGGATGACGCAGCTGGGAGAAGCCGAAGATAAGGCAGGCTGGATGAAGTTGGGTTTTGATGGGTGTGTCTCTGTCTCTACAGTGTTGGCAGTCAACCTCTTCTGTTCCAGTTGAATGTTTTTCACTTTAATCCACTCTGACACTAGCCCTGAGCTCCAAATCAGTTTTTTGGCTGTGCAAGCAGACTATAAAAGGAGGTAGATGAAGTGTGTGAATAGAGATGTAATGTGATGTGATGAAGATGAGCCTGGAATGTGGAGACCTAGCAGGCTGCACATTTCCGTCATGTCACATGGTACACTGTGATCTACACAATTTAGGCTATTTTGACCGTGATCAAAATAGGAAGGGTCTGTCTGCTATAGTGAGAAACGTGTAAGACTATGTACAGAAAGTATGGGGTCCTTACGTAAGCGTTCACTCAATTAAGATGTTTTACGAGACCTGCGAGTCAACTATGAATTGAAAGTGGACTGTGAGACTTTCCCCTTGTGTGCATTGTCCACATAAATATACTCCACACACAAAAATGATGCATGATACCACTCAACAACAGTTCAGTGATTTATTGAGTGGGAACTGTGTTGTTTACTAGTAGACTGTAAGGCACTGCATCGAATAGACAAGATGACATAGACTTTGAGAACCTCCATGTCCTCTGAGGGGCAATTTGTGGTAGCCCCTAAAACACAGAAAAATATAGGCTCATTAGAAGAACAGCCCAAGTGCCAACAGCGTCTACACCACAATCAGGTCCAAATGGCCACAGGGACATAGGTCTGAATCTAACCCAATAACGTTTCCCAATCGTTCTCTCCCTCACTCGCTTTCTGTTGATCTTTACTGTCCCTATCTAAATAAAAAGGCTAAAGGAATATACAGAAAAAAAGAACAGCACAAATAGTGCCACCACTGATGACGGACCTGTTTTTTTTAAATAAATAGGTCTGGTATAGGACCACGGTTGCTTGATGAACATAGATCTGGCAAAGGCCACAACATTACCCATATCTGACATCCTGTACATGAGCAGGTCCATGTTAATAAAGTAACCCTACCTTTCTAGGCACGCCATTTATGTGCAGCTTCACCATATACTTCCCACAAGGATTATACTCTGGCTCTCCTTTCCTGTTCTGAGGGTAGATGATGCTGCCAACATACAAAGACAGAGCAGGGTGGTTAGTAGTCTATAGTCTGACTGTCACAACATACAGAATATACATCAACTGTTATGCATTTATGGATCCCAGTGGCTCAGAGTCTTTGGCAGCTGTACCTTGTGATGAGTTTCTTGTTGAAGCGTCTTTCATATGCTGCGCTGATAGCCAATGAGGCCACAAATGAACAGTCAGACACGACCGTCTGGAGACAAAGAAAACAAAAACACATATTGAAAATGACAGTAGAAAAAATACCCGATACCATGCTAACATATGCTCATATGATATGCTCATTCTAACAGAGATCAGCCTCTCAATGGTAAACCAACCTGTTTGATGCTGAAACTGGACACAGTGAATATCATGGTAGGGTTGTTGCACATTTCATCTGGACGAACCCAGCGAGAAAAGATGGCAGATTGCTTGGGTGACAAAGCCAGTTTACCACGTTTGTCCCTATGACAGAGAGACAACAGGGGATATTTTCAGATTAACTTAATCTCATTTTGCTTTAATCTGACAGATCTTGAGTTACCGGAGTTTCTTAGTTATGACAACTATGCTGATAGAAATGACAAGTCAAGAGCATTGGCTAGATGAAAGCTGATTGGCATGAAAAAATGCTGATTGGTAATGATTTCGTTTTTTTGACACACGACTCAAAATCACATTTTGATTTTCAATTCTTGCAGTGCAAGAAATATGCTCTGAAAACTATCTCTTACTCTTGTGTTAAAAAGACACAAGAATGACCAACAAGTGTGAGGAAATCCAGGAATCAGAAGGAGCTGACTCACGTGAAAGGAACAGGAAAGGCAAAGCGTTCCCTCAAGTCCACACTCATAAATGGAACATATTCCATCCCGTTAATCTTGGAGGTGCTCCTGTTCAGACCAATGAAGAGGTGAAAAACAATACATGCTCCATAAACACTCCACCCTTTCCACACATAAGCCAGTGTTTAACTTTTGAAAAGACAAACACGAAGTACTGTCACAGTCACTTTGAGTCAAGTCATAGTTCGAGTCTGCCAGAAGATTATAGGCAGGCATATCCTGTGTATATGCAAATACAATTTCTGAATAAATTTGTGTTACCTTTATTGCCGTGTAGAGCAGAGCAGATAAAAAGTTATAGATAAAAAGTAACTTCTGATCAAAGTACATAAATGTAACTTGATAACTAGACATAAACATACTATGCCTCTATCCAGTGAATGAGAACTTTCACACGCACGTGCACACACACACACACACACACACACACACACACACACACACACACACACACACACACACACACACACACACACACACACACACACACACACACACACACACACACACACACACACACACACACACACAAACAAACAATCTCACCTCAGCACCTCTATCTCCTCTGTGGTGTAGCGCTGCCCTTGCGGGTCGCTGGACTGGGCTGCTCTTACCGGCTGTGCCCGGTCATGGAGGGAGAAGTCCGGGCCCAGGGGCAGGAACTGCCTCACCTGACCACTGGGTCTGGGGGCTGCTGAGGCTGCCCTCTCCTGGGCAGCAGCCTTGGTTACAACATTTTTCAGCCCCTCTGCTCTGTGGGGTCATGCAGCCAAAATCCCAAATCAGTTGATATGATGGTTCATCATGGTTTGTATATGATGGTATTTGTGTATTTAATTAGGCTATTAACCATTGATATTGCATTGACAGTTGTTGTTTATTATAGCTATTTTTTGCTTAATGTAGTCTTACCAATATTTTAAAACTGTTCACTGTTAATTTGTAACTATTGTATTGTTTTTATTTGTAAGTCGCTTTGGACAAAAGCGTCTGCTAAATCATATAACCATAACAATAACCAAGAGGTAAGAGAGAGAGAAGGGACTCTCCACCATATGTACTGGTGTAGCAGCAGATACTGTGGACACTGGTTATAGCAGTGCCAGCGGTCACAATGTAATTTGTGCAATGTAAAAAAAAGTTTAAACAGTTTACATATTTGGCTATGTAAATCACAGCAACAAACCTTGACCTTAGAAGCCTAAAATGTTATTCTTTGGTTTACATAACACAACACAACCTGGTTTTCAGTAGTGGATATGAAATCGAGTGGAGAGTGAGAGACAGAGACGGTTCAGAGTTGATGAGATAGCCACCTGCCTCCCTCACCTGTCAAGCGCCTGTCGAGCGAGCTGCTTCAGTTTGCCCTGTAGAGCCTGGTCAGATGTCTCATTTGACTGTGGGAGGAGGAGGAGGAGGAGGAGGAAGAGGAGGAGGAGGGAGAGAGCAGCAAGATCAGAGCATGCAGACGCACACATCTAGAGGACTGTCTCTAATTACAGAAACAGTCAATAAACCTGTCACGACATACAGGGCATGCATCTGAAGGTCAGGTTAAAACACCTGTCGACCAACCAAAGGTGTGGCTGCATGAGAAATTACCAAAATGCTTATAAGCTAATTCTACATATTTCAACACGACAGTTCGACTTAAAGATGATAGAAAGTGAGACATATCAAGAGGGCACCCTAAACAGTTCAGTGGACATGAAGGTTGAAGAGGCAATATTAAATTTGCAATTAAGGCTTGTCGTGGCATGAATAACCTGTCAAACATACTGTACAGATCACGCAATTTATAAGGAGGTTTGGGTTAAAAGAGCAAGCTGACTCGGTATCTTCTTGAGATAAAAAAAAAATAAATCCTCATCAGAATTCACTTAAACCAGCAGTCTGAACAACAGAGTGAAATTAGCTGTGTCCGGGGCTCATTGTGGCAGTATTTTCTCTAAACCAGAGGAAGTTTAGAGACACATAGGGAGCTACAGGAACTTTAGACACAAGTAGAGCTACAGGAACTTTAGACACAAGTAGAGCTACAGGAACTTTAGACACAAAGAGAGCTACAGTAGCACACCCACCGCTTGGATACAGAGCTCCACCGCCTGAGTGTAGAGCTCGATGGCCTCATCGCTGTTCTGCTTCTCATCCTCCTCGAAGGCCTGTGTAACCAGGAAGTAGGCCCGCTCTAGATCCAGCTGCTGCTTCGTCTTCAGCGGGTCACTGCTCTGGGCCTGGACTGCAAGGTGGATGTTCAGACAGAGATCAGAGGTGCATTCAAATTCGCAAACATAAGCAAACGTTTGCAAGCAGGTTTCTGTCTCCACCTGTTTGTTGGTTGTTTGGTTGGTTTGTTTGTTAGCAGGATTGTGCAAGGATTGCCCAGGATTACACACATTTTCATGAAAATTGATGATCCCATCAGATCCCACCTACAGGCTACCTGCATGAGTTAGTTTCACTTTCCAAAATTTGAATGGGTTCTTCCTTGATGGTAACCTAACGCCAAACCTCTTGATGAAGGATCTATTCAGTGAGCTTTGCTGTTTACAGTGGCATTCCAGTTTGCCTTATTTTTTGCACTCCCTTAGAGACCTATGGCCTTGGTTCAGCAGGTGCACAACAGAAGTGCACAACTTCAAATGCGTTCATTTGGCAAATGTTTATGGCAAGCATGTTTTCTCTGAAAAGGTAAATTTGTAGGGATGCACGATATATCGGCGGCCGATATATTATTGGCCGATAAGTGAAAAAATGAAAATATTATTATCGGTCCGATAACAGAATTCTGGCCGATAATTTGCGCCGATATTTTTTAAAGTCCTAATTTAGGCCTACGTAAGGTCCGTCTGGCTACACTGAGCTGAGCTTGGTTGGCTATACTTGTTCCTCAATATAATGTCAGCGGTGTGAATGTATTTCACCACTCTAACAAAATCTGTGGATATGCGTTCATTTGGGAATCTGTGCATCTCAAAATCGTCTCGTGAATGATCCGCCTATGATAACCATACCAGAGCGGAGCTCAGCCCTATCTAGAGTCGTCTTGTGCTGATATGTTTGCACTTTACCGCGCTGGTCGGGGAAACAAATAAACAAACTCGTTAGTGGGATGAGTAGGCTACATAAGTAGGCGTAGTTCTAAGTTGTGTTTTAGTATTTGCATTACTTTAGCTTGGGTTTTGTATTATTACCTAGAAATGCTAACCATTCCTGCTTCAGTTCCAGACAGGTCATCATAATAAGTTATTAAAACCTTCGGGGCTAACCCCTTTCATTTCTGCTGCAGCAGGTTGTGCGCAACAGAGTAGACGGACATAAGATACAGTCTGAGGAGTTGCAGCTTTATTCAGTTACCCGCAGTTACCCGCAACCTAAGTTTCTCTCACAAACTCTGATTTGGTCGCTATGCTGTAGCTTATTCCCAGCTGAGCCGTTTATGAGTGTTTAGTCCTAAATGAAAACTATTCATACTCTCTAGCCACTCACTCGCAATTCACTGACGTCAGGTTCACTTAAAGGAGCCACACATACTGTAGGGCTAGGCTACTGTTATGTTGACTGCTGTACTATTGAGGACTATTATGAGTTCTGTCCATCATTTGGTGGTAGGTAAAATTTCTGCAATAAAATTATGCTTATTAAATGCTTTCCCCAAATCACTTTTCACAATTTTTTTTCAAGAGTAATATTATCGGTTATCGTATCGGTATCGGCCACAACAAACCAATAAATATCGGTTATCGTTATCGGCCCTAAAATTCCATATCGGTGCATCTCTAATTACATGTTGTAGTATGATCTGAATGAGGATATGAGCTTTGACTCTAGTCTAGACACTGTTGTGTTGATTCCATATTTACCACTATGGGCAAAATATTCAGTGCATAAGAAAATGTTAAAAATATAATTCACACAGAAGTTTCAAAGCTACTGCATGTCTCCACTGTAATTGTGAAAACTGCTACCAAGATAATTTCACTTCATCCCATGCTTGTTTGTGTAAGCTGTTGCTGTGTCTATTGTGCTGTATGTATGCTGAATGAGAGAAGCTCAACAGGTTTCCATTATCCAACTTTCCCACTTCTCATATAACAGGTGGACAAAAAAGTGGAAGATGACCCCGTGGGTGGCGTACACACAGGATGACTTCCAAGTCACTACTCAAACTAGGCATCATACCATGGCCATTATGACCTAACAGGCCTTCTTTAGACCTTTGGCAAGTCATACCCACTCTCAAACTGTGGGCCTAGCTGTTGAGCTACTTACTGGAAGCAGTTTTGCAAGTCACGGAAACTATGACTTACAGGTGGGAGGTGGCCACCACCTCACTTTCCACTTTCATATTTAGTGCACATACAGTAGCCTAAGAATGCATCTAGTAACCTTTCTAGTATTCAGAATCTAGTACGCATAGGTCATGGGTGGATGTCACAGCATGTTGGCCAAGACAGTATGATTTATAACCACAGACATAGCCTAAATCATGACTATGACTGTAGGCTTTAGCATCATTAAAAGGCAAATTGACAGTGAAATAAATTGACTGACCTGCATTATGCAGAGCCTGCACTCTGTCCAGGTATTCGTTCACCTTGTCCTGTATGTTTTCCAGTTTAGATCCCGCCATGCCAGCGTAGATCAGTGCTTGCGCCGCTTCCTGAAAAATGACAGTAGGCTATAATTCACACTATACAGCACACACTTACATAACATGGGCGTATATTGATTAACAATATACAATTACTTAATTGTTGCTATAGCCGTAGGCATATTTAGCCATAACCCTCTCTGTGTAGTAAACGTCTTACCTTGTAATAGAACACTGCTTCATTATACTTTCCCTTCTGGTCGAACAAAACAGCAGATTTGGCGAATTTCACTGCATCAAGTTCCAGCGCCGCGCAGTCCATTTTCTCCAACGAGAAAGCAGGCTACCTTTCGATCTCAACTAAGTCGGAAATTGTTTCACGAATCCCCTGTCATTTGTAACAATCGGTTGTTACTGTATATGTCTTTATATGACACAGAATATCGAGAGATCATGGGTATGTTGACGTTGCGTGGCTGGCTGGCTGGCTGGCTGGCTAGCTAGCTAGTGTGCTAACAGTAACGTTACTTGAAATGCGATGGCAGGTTGAAGTTGACAGATGATCGTAAATCACACTATTTCAGAACAATTTCAGAGACGTAAAACAGAGAACACTCACAGTCATTACTAAATAAATATGTACGCGTTTCACCTCTCCGATGCATAAACTGTGTCAACACGTTACATCCTCAAAACGATATTCCTCCAACACTGACTAGCTGAGCAAGTTCAAAACAAATCCATATTCTGCTTCCGGGTAGGTGAGAGTCGACTTGTTCGTCATCCACCGCTTCGCCCTATTAAAAATGCTTTGACTTCTAGAGGCAAGTTTACATTTCTAATTACCCTTTTTTCTGTAAATATTCTCATTATGATGAAGAAAATATCAAATCCTTATCAATGTTTTACTTGTTTTGACAAGCTATACTGCAAATGAATTACAGATCGTTTTTTTTCACATCACATGTTTATTTTGTCTTAGGCCTAAGCCTAGGATACAGTGTAGGCTATTTTTTAGGCTACATCATCTCTCATAGGTAGGCCTAAGCCTACTCAATTAATCTATACATTGATTTCAAGAAAACAAACATACATTTTTCCATATATCTTTATTTAATGCAGTCTTCCAGTGTATTTTCACATAGGCCTATCATTATCTCTCATAGGTTACTCATATCTGTGATAATAATGTAATGCAGGCAAATGTATAGCCCACAAAATCCAGAAATTCTGGAGTGGTGCTTACATTTAACAACCACAAGCACACATCAATAAATTGTCTGCAGGCATAGTTATTCTTAAAAGGCAGCCTATGTCACAGAAATAACACTGTCAATATAATTCCAGTATGCTAGCTATTACAGTTATCAACATTGCCTGTACGATTTACAGCAATCAGGCTTTAGCCAATTTTTTGGCAAGGCTTTGCATGACCACCCGCCTGGTCAGGTCAGAGTAGTGAGCCAACCGGTGGACTCTGCGGTCCACAGCCTCATAACTGTAACCACTGGCTTGCCCAGTCACCAGCTGGCACACGCCCGTCTCGTCCACGATCTCTCCCACCGTCAGGGCAAACACCTGCATATTCTGCCCCAGAGCGGCTGCAGCAGCCTTGGGTATATCAGCGCGAGCAGTGGCCTCAGACCTCCCATCCGTGAAGATCACCACCTTCTGGGTAACCCCGCGCCGACCTTCCCTCTTAACGGTGGTGGTTAAGAAGCCCAGGGCGGCCGGGAGGTCCGTGGTGCTATCCATGTACCGCACGGCCTGGAGCCGGGTCAGCACGTCATCCACCTGACTGGTGAACGGGACCTCCACTCTATGCTGCTGGGCTCCGCTGTACTGCATGACCGAGACGCGCAGGAGTCCACTGTAGTCTGTAGACAGCAGCCGCTTGGCCATGTTTCCCACAAATGCTTGGGATTGCTCAAAGTTCCTCTGGCCCACACTGGAGGACCCGTCAAGCATGAAAACAATGTCAGTTGCCTCCTTGAAGACAGCTGGAAGAAGATGAGGGGATTATTTTTTTCAGTGTAATTGTTATAGCTGAGATAAATATTATGACTGCTACTTGGCACTGTTATACGTAGGGTATAACTGCCAGGATGTTTTGTAAGATATTTTTAGCTAGAGCTAGTGAGAATGAACACCGCCAATAGGCAAATGCATACTGTACCTCGACATGAGTAGTCTGGACACTTTTTGTCTGAAAAAAGAAAGGGAAGATATTAGACAGCTAGAAATACTAGTATCTAAACAGTAACAGCTGTGCCAAGTCAGAGAGGTTAGAGATGAGTGGTACTGTGTGCATGTAGAAAAAGGGCTTAATTGAATGAAGACTGAAGAAAGTAGAACCTTTCATTGTTCTAGAATAGAATATTTTGGCAGACACCTACAAGGATACAAGGATACAAGGAATCCTACTAAAAAGTGCAGTAGAAGAGGGGTTTAATAGATTAAGTGGCAAGGGCTGCATAAGAAAGGTGGGGGAGGATTGGGAGGGGGGGGGGGGGGCACCAACAAGGAGCACCCAAGAGCAACGTGTGCGATTTGTCAAGAAGTTTCAGCAGGCTCAGGATGATTGATTCAAAGACGTATAGCCTATATCACATTCCACCTCCAGTAAGATCGGATTGGATTTGTGGCATGTCAACATCTTTTGTTGGCTGGCAGCATGAGCAGTTTGAATGTACAGTCGGAGCACAGCAATCAGAACAGATTGAAACGTTTGTATGTTGTATGCAACTAAAAAGAAATCGTAATGTGGGAGTGCAGACCAGATGAGCAAGTAAAGATCTGTGGGGCTACCTTTACAGATATAGCTGGTGACATTTTCAAAGAAGGAATCTTCCAGAAGCTGAGAGTGGTCTGTGATTTTCAGGTAATGTCCTGGAGTGATTGACTCCAGGCAGCTGATTCTCCCCAGCATCGTTTCATGAGGAGCTCGGCGGAACACGTCGCCGATCCCTATTCCTAGCACCTGTAGGGTGGAGTGAGTTGCACTCAGCTTTCATTTTAAAGGGCACATACTGCATTTCCCCCTTTTTCACAATTTTAAATAGTTTCTTAAATAGTAAAAGCACCAAAAAGGTTTTTTTTCATAAAATGTGATCTTAATGAATTCAAAATGTTCTAAACCATGACTTAGACCTATTTGTGAGTTTGTGTGTGTATTTATTTGTTGATAGAATGAGCCATTTGAATCTACATTATAATGTTAAACAATGAGCATAATATAGCTATTTTGACAATTCTGTAAGTTGAAGACAGAGAACAGGTGGCTCACTCTGTTGTTGGGTATGCTGCACAGAGATGTCAGTGGCTTGGTGTCCCGTGGGTCAGACCTGCCATCTGTCAACACTATCACCACCTTGTGGTCAAGCTGGGAGGTGCGGAAGGCCTTGCTGGCAAAGTCCAGTGCTTCTCCTGTGTAGGTACCCCCAGCAATCCAGCGCATGTTCTTCACTGCACTAAAAGAAATCATATACAAGACTGACTCAATAAAAGAATGAATTCATTAAATCATATCCTCTTATCAAGAGGGATTTTAAAAATGTTAAAACTTGTTTCATATCCTATTAAAGCTGCAGTTGGCAAGATTTTTTTGATCATATTCACTGAAACCAACACAATGCTCTGACAGAACAACATAAATCAGCCAGTTTTAGAAAAAAACCCCGCACTTCCACCTCCACCTAGAGCCTGTTATTTGTTTTGCAAAATTCCTTCTGGTCCAATCAGAGCAGGGCTGTGTGAGATCTGACTGTCAATCACAGTCTGGTGCAGTCTGGTGCACACTGACGAGCACAAACTCGATGAGAGGCTGCTCGGTGGTATTGGGGGAGGGGCATGAGAGTTGCAAACATTCAATCTGTCAGACTTGCCAACTGCAGCTTTAAGGTGATGTGCTGAATATGTATGATTTCAGAGGATTCCACATGATGTTTTATAGACGATTTTCCCTGGTACTCCTGTAAGTGTGAGTATCCAGTGAGAGGGCCCAAGGGATCTCATCTCACCTTTTAAGTTGGGACAGTGAGGTGATTTTGGGGTCATCCATGGACACCAGCTCCTGAGTCCCTTCATGACTGTATTGGACCACGCCCACACGAGAGCCAGGCTCATTCTGCACACACAATTACCCATGAGGCACCCATAGGCCACTGACCTCATCTCCATTCAACGTTCAACACAGCACTGAACCCAGAGATATTAAGGAAAAAATGGCTATCATATTCTGCACACACTATCCTTAGAAGGCATGTTCTCAACACACGCTCCAAGGTGTAGTTTTCAGTTCCTGCTGCTGAAAGATTGCTTAACGTGAATTTAAACCAACAGTATTATGAAGGCAATTTTCCAGGCTATTTGGGCTGTGCATCGTGTACAGAATCTGTTCCGCTCTTCTAGAGACCTTAGATCATTTTAGTTTCTTTCTAGTATTTAATTTTTTCAGGTATTGACAAATGTATATACAGTACATAAAGATATGCCTAACCGTTGCCTAAAGAAGATTATAGCAAATTACTGTAAGTTTACTAGTATTTTTGGCAACAAGAAGGGCAACTGTACTCTGTACTCTGTACTCTGCACAATGTATCTAGGCTGTATATATGTGTGTGTATGTTTTGTGTATAGTTGAGTGTAAAGTAATTTGCTGAATAGTAAATATTTTTTTAGAAGAGTTGAAGTTACTTGATTGTATGATGAATTCACAAAAAGTGTGCTTAATACTTTTAAACCCTTTTTCCATGAGAATATCAGCACCAGTGCAATCTCGAGGACCCAGAGTGGGTAAAGGGGCAGGGGTGACTCTGATGTGCCCGTCTCCAAATCCTCTCCATGGTGTCACCCACCTCCTTGCTGAACTTTGTGATCTTGTTGATGATGCGGATGATGAACTCCTTCTCGAGGGTGAAGTTCTGAAGCCCGATGCTCTCTGAGCTGTCCAGCACAAAGAGGAGCTTCACCGGTCCACACTCACACTCTAGGGGTGCGTGCACACACACACACACACACACACACGCACATACACACACGCACATACACACATACAACACACACACACACACACACACACACACACACACACACACACACACACACACACACACACACACACACACACACGTGTACGCCACATATAACAACAAAGCAGAACGTGTTACAAGTGTGAGGAGAACAGAGGACAAGAAGGAGAATTCCACTCCTTCAATGGCTATGATGACTAATATGAATATGCTTTATGCATTTGCTAGACGTGAAAAGTGAATATGGACAATGATTGCAATATTTTGCCACTTTGAACATTAATCTTTAAATGGCAGTACACAGAGTTGAAAAATGTCATGTATACAGTAAAAATCACTTACCACAGCAAGCTGAAAAAGTAAAACAAATGGCATTATTTCACTTACATAAACACTGTTTCTCTCTTTTACCCCTTGTTCAGGGGTGTGTTCAAACATGACAGATTTAAAATTGTTTCGTCTGATTTGGTCTGGTCTCTTGTGGACCACAGATAGCCACAAACAAAAATGTACTTATATGGGTCTGTTTAGATGGTGAGAGGGTTTTGGCAATCTCTCCCTGTTTGATTGTATCCAGGTCCTCCACTCCATCCTATTCAAACACCTCTGTTAAAACTGAAAACATCACCTCACCTGGACATTTGCTATATACTGTATGTTTGTCCAGGAGGCATGTGTAAATATTTACTCTACCTTATCTTGCTGTGCTTTTCCTTTCTGGGGGCAATAAACCAGTTTTGGCCTCTCACTTTTAAACAAGTATATGTGTAATTATATGTTTTGGCAAATTGTTTGTGTCAGATATGTTGCTGACAACCTTCAGCAGAAGGAAGAGGTTGTGTTTAACGCTTTAATTGGTCTTTGTAGATTTAGTTAATTTACAAATGTAGTTAATTTATGTGGTGCAGGGCAGTTAGTCAAACCACAGGCCAAACACAATTGTGCAGCACATTTCCATCACTTACAGCATAGTTTTTGAATGACCTCCAGAATCTCACACTCCTGCAAAAAAAAGAACAAAAAAATGCATTTCTCTCTCTCTCGTTCTCTATCTCTCTCGCGCGCACGCACACACGCACACATACACACACGCGCACACATACACACACACACATACACACACACACACTCACTCACTCACTATTTACATTAACATATACAACTGGAGACACTTTAAGCACTGGCTTTGCAAATGCTGCTAGCATGTTAAAACAAACCATAAATCAATGCGATGGTAGAGTCACCACCCCGACGCAATTTCTCTTTTTTAGGCTCTCAGAACTGCACCCATGACAAGTCTTTAAACCACATTTGCACATCCTATCACATCGCATTCAGACACATTAGAGGGTGACTCACATCCGGCCCGGTGGGGCCCTCTGGTCCAGGAGTCCCCTGAAATGGAGAGCAGAGGTTTACAAGAAACATAATGCACATAACTTACATGGTGTGCTATCTTTAACCCTTATTACACGGCTCTTCATAATGCTGAGGAATGCTCCATTCACTTGAATGGGCCTTCCCAACGTTCGGTGGTCTGCTAATTCTCAATAACAGACCGTTGCTAAGTATAACAGACCGCTGTCAAGGAAAATGGGTTTTGTGCTTCTATTTCATGTGTTTCATACCACTACGCAAGGACTGGAACTTCATTCAAAAGTGAAAGCGGACGGTTGATCAGCTGTGTTCTAAAGAATGTTTGATTCAAGTTCAGCGTGTGCTGTTGCGAACTATTTGTTTCTCAGCAAAAGCCACGATAAAACGGTAACAAATAGGCTATAGCCTAGGCTATGTAGGCTAAAGAGTCATATCGTAGGGAGTTTATTGTTTCGGTTTGGCAAGTAGCCGTGTAATAAGCGGGATAATGTATAGAACGCCGGTCATTATTGGGAAAATAAGTCCCTTCAGGGCGGAACAAGACCCCTCCGCTGCGCGTCGGGGTCCGGTTCGCCTTGTCGGGACTTATTTTCCCAATAATGACCGACGTTCTATACATTATCCCTTACTTAAAGGAGTACCGTCACACCGGTGTGATGGGAATGTTGAGAAATGAACGTTCTAAAGAATATCTGGGTTCATTGAATTCAACATAGAATTTTAGAACCTTCAATTGTTGCGGAACTTAGAACGTTCAAAAACCTACACCTTTAAGGGTTAATGACATGTGTGGCTGAATGTGGAGCTATCTCATCAGCTCTAAATCAGTTTCTTAGAAAAGATAACACATTATGACTAATGTTTCCTTGATGCCTGGAAGTGTCTCGTAGCATTCTGGAGTTGCTTACTTGCTCTCCTGCCAAGCCAGGATAACCCTTTGGTCCTGCAGGCCCTTCTCGTCCTGGGAGGTTGTTCTGGTTAATGACACAAAAGAGAAAGATACAAAATCCTTACAATGTTTGAAAACCTTCAAGCTATTGGACAGGTTATGACAAGGTTCAAAGATCAGTTTTCAAGAAGCAGAGCAGTTCTATTGAAGTCAATTTGACTATAAGACCTGGAAGGAGTGATTGGATTTAATGTCTTCCTCTGCATAAACTTGCTCCCTACTATTATAAAAAAAAATGCAGCTGGCACATGTAACCTGGAATTTGGCCCATTAAAAACAGTGTTGGTGAAATGAGTTTTGGTGAAATTAAGTGGTGACACATCCCTTCATACAGAATACAAAGTGAGTAAGACTGCATTTACTCATATAAAGCATATGTTACAACAGAAAAACAGTGGAGTACTGTATGTACTGACCTACCCATATGAGTGCAATTCACCAAGCTGTCTTTAATGCTGATATGTAGATGTCTATAATGTCATGTAGACTTTCTTCCTTGTATGGCCCTTACAGGTCTTAGTTAGGATTTTTTTTTAAAGTGCAAAATAGCTGGACATTGTAAAATAATAAAATAATAATAATAATAAAACACAAGTTGCTGCATAGCAATTGGCTTACATCATCCCCGCGGTCTCCGGGTAACCCAATATCCCCCTTCATGCCTGGAAACCCTTGGACACCCTGCATCATGAACACATACAAGATAAAAGAACTGGATCTCAACCACAACTAAATCACACAGCAAAATAGGTTGCTTTCCAGATGACAGTGTTTTTCATCTGGGGCTCAGGTGGCGTAAAACTTCATAGCTATGGTCAGTTTCTCTATACTTTAGGTCATTCATTTGTTCTGCCGTTCCCTTGTGCAGCACATTTCCGACTCATTTACTGGAAAAAACCAATGACTGCAGCCATCTGAGAGCCATTGAGGGGAGGATCTTTGTGAAGAATGGCTTTGTGGAGTTAGAACTGGACTCTGAGCTAAACAAGACTCATTGTACGTATGCTTTTGGGTGGGAGGCGGACAACGGTCAACAGAACACGCACAGTTGCTTACACTTGCTGTCCGAGGCCTTGGGTGAACATCTGTATTATTTGCAGCGTCGAGGCAGCTGTTCAAGCTAGGACCAAGAGCAAGCCAACAGAGAGTGATCGTGCCAGTTTACAGACTACAGGCACAAGCTCTCTGAAGAAAAGCCATAGGAAATATACTGTGTTTTCTGAACAACAATTAACCAAACAATGGCCCCTGAGCAGTCTCCTCTCAACATCTGTTTCACTTCTGTCAGCTTCCCAGACTGCTTTTTCACACTCAACATGAATCGCATTTCCGAGGATAAAAGAAACCATTTTCGTCCCAACTCAAACACGGCCCATTGATGGATTTTTGAGAGGAGATCCCATGCTAGTCTCAAACCTTGGAGGTCTGTTCAGATGAGAACACAGATAGATCACATCCTGTGCATGTATAACCTCCACAAGGAAAGGTTCTAATTGATGGATGACTGAGGACACCCCACTGTCTTAGAAACACGTCCGCAACACTTTGTTAGAGCAGAGCCTGGGCTTGGCTTTTGAAAAGAAGCACACTTCTAAAAGTCCATTCCTTGCTGTATTCACTTGGGGCAGCCGTGGCCTACTGGTTAGCGCTTCGGACTTGTCACCGGAGGGTTGCCGACCAGTAGGCATGGCTGAAGCACCTAACCCCTCACTGCTCCCGAGCGCCGCTGTTGTTGCAGGCAGCTCACTGCGCCGTGTGTGCTTCACCTCACTGTGTGTTTCACTAATTCACGGATTGGGATAAATGCAGAGACCAAAAGAGTATATATACTATACTTATGTCCAGCATGTTTCAATGATCTACAACTAACAAGTAAACCATTATTTACAAATATATTTCCTATCTAAATGAAATTAATGTGGGAAATTGCCTGTAAATCAGTTTGCATTTCAGTAAAATGTGAAATCTTTGCCATTCTTTGGAGCTCAAGTGGGAACAAATAGGAAGGTGTGGGGCGACAATAGAAGGATGAGGAGGGATCATCTGATTGGAGTTCTATTGCTTCTGTTCTGACTTCTGCTTACTCATTAGTCCTCAGCAGACAAAAAGGCGTTTGAAGTTTTCAGTCTATTCCTGTGTGGCTGGCCACTGTGTCGGAACACTCGTGAAACGGAACCTGCTGATGAAGTTACACGTGATGGTGTGTTCCAAACATACCTTTGATCCAGCTGGTCCCCTTAGGCCAGGGAGTCCCTGAAAAACAGAAGAAAGCCAATTCATCCTTTCGAACAAGAGTTAATGAATGTTGCAGTAGGCTGCCTGTTATATACAACCTGATTGTTATAAAGATAGTGATAGATTACATTAGATTAACATTATGAGCTTACCTACAGCTTCTAGCTTAGTTGTTTGGTATTTTTGGTGTTGTAGCTTCATGCAGGAAATATTTTATTTGGTGAATCTAATGTAATTGATCTCAAGGTGTGACGGTATTATGGGGGCTCAGTAACTGAACTTGGCTGCAAGAAACTAAGCAGCCAAGCCACTCCAGAAATCTCACACTCTAGGACCTCACAACGCTAAAGATTTAAGACACGATTATTTGACAGTAAATCAGTGTCGCTGACATAAAAAAACTTCCTTTTCCGCTCCCCCTCTCACTGCATTGAAACTCTGAGTTGGTCAGCTAAATTGTTTATTTTCCAGTTTACCACTGTTTAGACTGGAAATCCCAAGGACACTCTCAATGAAGTGACCAGAGCAGAAACAGCACACAAAGTGCTTAATACAATGATTTATGCAACCTAATATCAATTCAATCTACACAGAGATGTCCTATTTAGAGTTGACCAGGTTAATATAGTAAGTATATGGTAATGTCTTCATATTAACTTAGGAGTTTTATACAGTGTTATATAATGAATATGGTAATAAACTTATTTAGTACAATATTATAGGGGGTATACATGAACGAAATCATTTCTGAATTCTGAAATCATTCATAACGAGGAGACATATTTACATATTTGTTAATCTGTTCCTGATACAATCTGCACAATTAACTACATTATGCTGTAAGATACATATATGTCACTTCAAAAACTAGAAAATGAAGCAGCTGTATAATACTGCTTCTCTGTTTTTTTTATTTCTACTTCTCAAGAAGTAGTCTGGAAAAAAACTATGACAGTTTGATCACTGACTCGCATTACATGTGTGTATACATAGCATGCCAGTTTAGCCAGTCTGCCAGTCTGCACCACCATGACAGTTTGCATCAAAAGTCCAATAAAGAGGGCCAAAATAATACAGAGGTGAAATCAACAAAAGATCAGTGTTGTTGTTTAAATTATCGGGTCCTGCTAAAAGAGTTAGGTGGAAAGTTAAACTGGAAATTGGTTTTCTTGACTAGACTTCAGCATCTGCTACTACTTACAGCACTGTAACCACAACAGTTACATGGAAGAGAATGATCCATCCATCAAGCACTCACCAGCCCAGAAAAGATGTTTTTGAAAGAAGTATCTATCGATCTATCTATCTATCTATCTATCTATCTATCTATCTATCTATCTATCTGACTGTGTTTCAACCCCCCCTCCCTCCTCTCTCTCTCTCTCTCTCTCTCTCTCTCTCTCTCTGCATGTGTGTCTGTGTTTGTCTTGGTGTGCATTTGGGACGCTAGGGATCCTTCTTATGAAAAGATCCAATTCAAATTGCTCTGCCAACAGAAATACAGTTCTCCAGAATTTTCCTACACTGGGGTACTCAAATGACTTCTGGAGAAAGAGCTGACATTGGCCCCATAACAAAGCCATGGAAGTGTAGAGGATAAATGGACTGAGGATAAAAGGAGAATGGTGTGAGGGGAAACCTGGAATCCTGCGTATCCTAGTTGCCCTTCACTCGGGAATCCATCTTCTCCCTGTTACATTCAAGGAAACAACAAGAAATGAACACCATTTAATCACTCAAGATGTCAGAGAGTTGTATAACACAGAGGCATTACAGTGAGACGCATTACATAAAGATAAATATCATGGCCTCTGAGTGAATGCTACAGGAGTAACTCCTCACTGCATGCAATGTTTTTGGCCGTTTCGACCCAGGCTTGCACAGTACACAGGCATTAACAACAGCTCCACCTGGACATGCAAAAATCAGGAAAATGTCCTGTTCATTTTCCTGGAAATATTCTTCATTCACAGAAATGTTTTGAATATTTCAAATAATATTTCCTGTTATATTAGGAACCTAATATATGAAGCAACGCACTTAGGGCTGAGCTACACCAGGCACGTAACTGAAGCGTTCCGTTCGCGTTGCGTCTGCTGCAACAATTAGCTTCCACTATAATCAATGGAAGTAGCTACACCAGACGTGATAGCGGCGCGTACGTTCGAAAAAAATAGACCATTCATCTAAAATGAATTTTACGCGTCGCAAACGGAACACTTCAGTAACGCGCCTGGTGTAGCTTCGCTGTCACACTTACTGATTTGCTGGTTTTAACTTAACTGGGTGCTGAATCCCTCATACATAATGATAATGTATAATGTAAGCAAGGACAGCACTCTCAGTTATCTTTCAAACTTTTAATCGGCAACATCCTTGTTGGTGATTAAAAGTTTGAAAGAGAACTGAGAGTGCTGTCCTTGCTTACCGGTACATTATATATTAAGGAACCTTCCATTAAGGGAGTGACATAATCATCTGTAAAAATATACACACACACAAAAAATGTACCAGTACATTTTTACAGGTTTCTTTTTTTTTGGGACAGAGTCAGGGCCAGGCTGTGGTGACTCACCCTCTCTCCTGTTGAGCCACGTTCTCCAGGGGGCCCAGGCAGGCCTCTGGTGCCCTTCACCCCCTAGGACACAATGCAGACACAGAAAGACATATTTACCTTTAGCAGATGTTTTTCTGCAAAGCCAAGTTACCATAATGGGAGAGTTCCATTTGGTATTTCCAATGCTTCCTGTGAATTCAAAACTTTACATGGCTAGAACTCCCGCAGAGGGCCCGTTCACACTGGAAACGATAACTATAACTCTAACAGCTATATTACTTTAGCTCAGGAAACGATAACTATAACTCTAACAACTATATTACTTTAGCTCAGGAAACGATAACTATAACTCTAACAACTATATTACTTTAGCTCAGGAAACGATAACTATAACTCTAACAACTATATTACTTTAGCTCAGGAAACGATAACTATAACTCTAACAACTATATTACTTTAGCTCAGGAAATGATAACTATAACTCTAACAACTATATTACTTTAGCTCAGGAGGACAGAAACATCCATATCATACACTATAACAATAATAATGTGCAGAACTAGATGTATCGCATGCCGCACAGTGCCGCATGAACTATCTGAGGAAAATAAATCATGCCTCTCAACTCATCTCTATCTCCTACCCTTGCTACTCCTTGTAAACCACAAGTCTTACATGCTCTTCCCTTGGTTCTTTGATTTTTTAAACTAAATGTATTGCTTATGTACTGTATATATGTACATTTCAGAAAACGTATATGTGTTCTAAACCAACACTCGTCCTCATTTTCTGTTCAAAAGCCACAAACATTTGTGCACTACCTCACTAACACAAATCTGCAACAACAGAGAAAGTATTCTTCGGTAAATAACACAACATCCAAATGAATGTCTTTATTGGCGCTACCAGTCCCGCCACTACCACCACGCGCACCGCACATTATGCATAGAGCACCAAGGAACAGAGGGGGCACCAAAACGTAGCCAATATATAGGACTAGCTTTACTACTATTTACAATGACAATGCAGTTAGAAGGTCCAGTCCAGTTCATAAGATCTGTACCGGTACATTTTACAGTGAGTTCCATAGTTCTACAGCTGCTCCATAGACAGGCTTGGAGCAGCTGTGAAATCAGTTACGAATGCTTTTCTGCATTTTGATGTTCGCTGGAAATTCTCAAGCAGATGTATTAACATTCACTGGAAATTCTCTGGAAAGTAGGATATTCAGTTAAGAACACAGCTCACCAGAAAAACTAAGGCCACACCAGTGGAAATGAAATGGAATGGGACAGCCAAAAATGACCACATTAATACACTCCAAGTGTGTTCATTTCACAATTGTAGTCAGAGACAGTTTGATCACTGACTGGCACTAAGTGTGTGCAGGCGTAGCAACACAAGGCCAGCTTTGCAACAACACATTAAATGGTCTGTGCCACTCAAAACACGGATAAAGTGAGCCAAAACTGAACTGAATAAAAAATAGTTTAACAAGGGGTGTTAATACCTCAGGACCCGTAGGGCCTGGTTCTCCTTTGTAGCCTTTTAGACCAGAAACTCCATTTGCACCCTGCATAACAAACACAGAGACAAACACACACACATACACACACATGCAGGGAGAGTGAGATAGAGAGAGAAACTTCAATGCAAGGCAACAGAAAATTCACAATGTGAAATGTCTGTGTAAACAAGACAAAGCTTCAAAATTTGAAGTTCATAGCATAGTCTTCTGCTGATTTAATTCTGAAACCAGATATGGGTTTCTGGCTGTGTCATATCACATTTTATCTTTTGAGCACACAGCAATTATCCATGTGAAGGACATACACCCAGTCACTGACTCACTAACTCATTCACAAGCGCACACGCACGCACACACATGTGCACACATACAGCCAATACATCACAGACGACATGGCTTACCACTGATCCTACTTCTCCCGATGGGCCCTCGTGTCCCTGGGCTCCTGGAGGCCCTAGGTCACCCTGGAGGGAAAGAGGTGACACTGATATCCCATTCGCACTTCGAGTGAAAAACATTAGGTGTTAAAAACCAAAACACATGGCATTCTTCAACACATTCAAGCCACGTCTGCACAAAAACGACAGTTATATTTTATCTTACCATCTTAACACCTTTAACGACCCGTTTGAAAAAGTTGTAAAAAGTGTAAACAGGGCACGCTATAGTGCATGTGCCAGCCAAGTAGATGTCGCTGTGGTGGTGCAGATGCTTCACGATTCACTATTTTATAGAATATATAACTCTATTTTATACAGTCTATACATTACCTGGGTAAGTGCTAGAGGTTGGGGTGGGCCAACTGACTACTGACAGTTTTCTTTTTCCTTTCACTCACTTTAACTATACATCTGTGATTCAAACAACTGTACGTGTGAGTGAAAGAAAAAAAAGAAAAAAAAACTGGAGTCAGATGACTGCAGTGCCGCCAAAGTGAGATCTCAAAAGTCTTTCATGTATCAAAGCCAAAACTTGGTAAGTGGACTGGTGGATTCATTCGGGTAGGGTACATTTTTGGGTCCATCTTGAAATATGACCGCCATCTTGTATTTTCTAGTGGCCAATCGGACAAATAGTTTTAGTATGCCCTAGAGAACAACTCTGCCAAATTTGGTGCTTACAGTATATCACTATTTGCATTCCACTGAAAAACTGCCCTTAGCCGCCCTACTAAAAGGTTGCGACGGAAGTTAGCCAGCTACGCTTTCTAGAAACACACCCCTGGGTGAGACCAAAGAGATTTTATGAGCAATTTTGGCAACCTTTAATTGGTTGTTCTGAGTAACAAATATCAAATGCAGAGCTTTGTGAATACTTCAAGCTCCATTTTTTTGTTAGATTTCAATTACAATTACAATGAAATTAGCACCATATATTGAAAAAATTATTTTCTTGTATTTGATGTTCACCACCAAGCTGCTAGCTATATATATTCCGCTGCCAGGCTATCACCACAGTGCATGTGTTATGTACAAAGAATTTGAATGAATCATGCTGCTTAATATACGTAGATCCAGATGACTGGGGTGATTTGAATAACAATACCAAAGCGCTCACATAAATTATTGTAGGAGCTGGCATCAAGTACTGGACTCATCTCAGCTGAGAGTACTGGACTCATTTCAGAACATAAGGATTACATCTGCGAGAATGACCAAATGCATTACTGTGCATCAGGTGAACATGTTTGGTGTCATGTCATGTGATGTAGGCCTACCTTCTCGCCTGGTCCGCCCCGGATCCCGGGAGGCCCCCTTAGTCCCTTCTCTCCTTTCCCACCCTACAGAGATTAGGCAAGAGATGCTTTTTACTATCACATATACTATTTTGCTATTCACTATTATATATGTTCACTATTCATGTTCACTAGTGTTACATGCTTCAAATGTAAAGCACTTGAGCTGCATTCTGTGTATGAAAGGTGCTATACAAATAAAGCTTATTATTATTATTATTATTATTATTATTATTATTATTATTATTATTATTACTAGTACTCATACTGGGTGAACTGTGTGCCCGGCCAATAACAGAGCGTCTTCCTCTAACAGAGTTTCAAGACATAACAGCTTTATGACTGCCTGTAATAGTACCAATTATGATCAAATACTCTTAAAATAATCTTTAAAACATCATTTTAAACAGCAGTTTAAACTGTAGTTAAAAACATGTTTGGTCTAAATGCTATTTCTGTTAAATTAGTTTACATTACATTAACAAACCAACCAACCTTAAATAAAATAAGATGATGATGCATAAGTGTTGGGACCCCTAAAGAAAGCTTGTGACAACATTCTACTTCAGATCTTAATTTGTCCACATTGTAAGTCCATCTTATTACTATTTTAGCTAAGATTGGACAGTAGCCTGAGGTATATGTAAAATAAGAGGTTTACTTGCTGTTCTTCACAGAGGCTCACCTAATCATTTAAAGTAGTGTGCTTAAAATAAGTCAATGTAGGCCCATTACATTGAATGGGATGAGGTGTAGTTTACCAGATGATATGATATGTTTGTGTGACGCTGTACAGTGAGTGGGACCTACTGAGACATGTCAGATTGAGTGGACGGAGCTGTAGCAAGGGGAAGGGCCAGAGAAGACCAAGTGATTTACCTTTTTTTTACAATACAAAAACTTTTTTATGAATTCTACAAGGGCTTCAACTGATAAGCATAAAGGAAGTTAAAGGGAAACTTGGCAGGATTTCCCCCTCTGCTGGAGAAATTGTGCATTATGCTATTTCAAACTGTGGAAAAAGGTAACGAAAGCACATGGATTTGTTTACAAGCTAGCAAAACGGTTAGCATAAGTTTGGCAGACAATGTGGATGTTACAAGATAAGAAACACAATTTAAAACTAGTTTCTTGTTTCTCACTTATCTTTTCGGGACGGTAGTCTCAATGTTGCAAGGTTGGTTTTCCGCCTGGGGACGCTAGGGGCAGCGGGAAAAGTCACCATTTTCACCGGAACAGGTCATTTAACCATCCAAATGATTTCTAAACGGGTTTATTATGTTGAAATAGTTGCCAAGTTCCCCTTTAAAAGAGTTAAAACTTTTGCATGTCTTCCTTATTGATCAAATGGCTGTTGATGTTTGTATGTCTGTTTCGCATTTTGTTTGTTTGTAAATGTTGTTTGTACATGTTTGTCATGTTATGCACGCACTATTCTATCATATTGCAAAAAAATTAAATTTGGTGGAATTATTTGCAGTTAGCAATTAGTCTGACATGACCAGTACCTCAGATCCAGAAGGCCCAGGAGCACCAAAATCACCCTGCAAAGAAATTCTGACATTAATATCACCATTACATTTTATGCAGTATATATTTGTGTATATAAGTGATTACACTTCTATAACCATCTTCATATACAAAAAACAACCAAACTACATGCAGTAAAGTTTTCTAAACGTTTGCATTGTATTTAGGCTTAACAGGTACAAATTCAATAGAATTTTAGAGTAAAACAAATAAATAAATAAGAAATACTGGGTAAAACAAATAAACGTATGATATTTCAGTTAAACTCACAGTTACATCATTATGCTACAGATTCTAAACAGCTCCTTTAACACAAAGTGAACCAGCCATGCAATTTGATAGCACTGCATATGCAGTACATGCACATATGACTAATGACACATTGAAAAGCCTTGTAAAACACCACCTGTTGATCTAATCCTCACAAATAAAAGACATATGCAGGGCTTAAAGCGAGGAAAATGTCTTGTTTTCAGAAACGTTCAAAGACATCAAATGTATATTTATTGTAAAATCTTTTAAGCGCACTGTTTCACGCCTATATTCAGGCACTGTTCCTGACAAATGTAAGTACATTGCAAAACATGATGGATATTTAAACCATATACATTGTATTTTTTATGTAAATAAACAAACCTTGAGGATAGTTTGTAAAACATTCTGGATTATAAATGGACAAATACAAGCACTAGCATCATAATAGTGATATTTTATACTTGATTGCACACCAAGCTGTCCCAACAGGAAACGACTCTGGAGTCCAGATGGCTATGGATTAGTAGCATTCTTTGTGGCTTTTTCTAATGTTGCACTCTTTGACATATGAGTGAACAGTCCACAAATCCACAAAAGTTAGAAAATGCTTTGTTGTGGACTCTGTAAGACATGCATGCTTTCCAGTCGTGCTCTACCAGAGGAAGGTAATCTGCTGCTGTTAAAACAGGCTTGTTATGGTTGTTAACTGTTGGCTGGCTTGAGACATGACACTACATAACAAGAACATATTTTCAAATAGTTTCAAATACCTTGCAAAGTTTTGCCATAGTAAAATGTATGTCATGTCTACGTCATTGGCACTGCCTTCAGAATACTGGTTTCTTGTAAGTAATGTACTGTACATCAAAGTAATGTGAGATGTGTGGAAATAATTTTTGAGACAGATTTCTGTGAGGCTTGAAAAAAAAAAAAAAAAAAAAAAACATCAGAAAAGAAAACTTACATCATCACCCCTGTCTCCCTTGTTGCCTCTTGTGCCAGAGGAGCCTGGATCACCCTTAAGCGATGAAATGGTGCAAGAAAAAAAGTTTAGTTTCGGCAGTTCCTCATAATTTACTAGTAATTACTGTATACTGTAATTGGGTGGATGGGAGGGGCTGTGGTGGGGGGGGGGGGTTACCTTTGGTCCACTGGGCCCAGGCACTCCAAGGAGTCCTGGAGATCCAACTGGTCCAGTTTCTCCCTTGACACACATGCTGAGATGAGTTATCAGGCAAGACCAATGAAGTACTGCATCAGGTGAATCACCTCTTGACCAGCTTATAAACACATTTCCATACAATGAAACGTATAAAAAAAAAAACCACAGTATATTATTTAATGTTCAAATTCTTACATGTTTCTCAGGGATTACTTAAAAAGACAAGAGATCTTCATGGAATGCTCTACAAAGAGATCTTCCTGAAACACTCACTATAGTCTTGATACTGCCCTAACTCTAACAATGGGATTATAAGTGTGTTCTACATCTGTTCATAATGGATTCACTGACCTGGAAACCAAAAGTAAAATGTGCAGACAAGATATTTTACAACGCTTTACCTTTTCACCCAGACCTCCAAATGACCCTGGATCTCCTCTTTGTCCAGGAGGACCTGGCTCCCCCTGTAGATACAGTACAGTGTGGACATTGATGGCAACTCTGAACTTTGAGAAGAAATGACCACACAGTTAGTCATGTCTTTTCAAATCTAACTGACCACAGGAATGAGGCTTGGTGAAAAGCAAAAGCAGCCCTCCAACTCCTGGGCAAATTAAGATGTTTAGAGACTAAGTTGTTGAAAAAATGCAATGATATACTTCATGATCTACAGCAGGCGAGCCACTCATGCTATTTATGCTATTTATGCTTGACTGAGAAGGCGCATTGCCAAGTTTGTTTGCAATAAAGTAGTCTAACAGCGGTCGAAGAGTGAGAGAGAGCATATCGCCAAACAAGGCTCTCTCGCCCAAGGCACGACTTTGAACACCCAAAAATGTTTTGGCTCGGACTGCAGCACACTTTGCCAGAGAAACAAACTAATCAGTGGACCATAACTTGACATCCCTGCAGCACTCAGAACTGAACATGGCGCCAGGAGTGATATATTGTACGAACAGCCTTTGGAGCTTTTGGTGTTCATTAAACTTTCATGTCCACGCGTGGAATGGGAGACAGGCCAACACTGAGCTAGAAAAAATGGTGTTACAGCTGTCTATTCTTAAGTGTGTGTGTGTGTATGTGTGTGTGTGTGTGTGTGTGTGTGTGTGTGTGTGTGTGTGTGTGTGCGTGTGTGTGTGTGTGAGAGAGAGAGAGAGAGATAGAGAGAGAAAGTGTATGAGAGAGAGAGAGTGTGTGCGTGTGTGTGTGTGTGTGTGTGTGCATGATAAAGCAGTTATGATAACAAAATGAATGTCTGAGGAAGGGTGCACTGAAGGTTCAGTTGGGATAAACAAGTGGGGGAGTGCATCTGAGAAATCCACCATGATGAATAAGCACAGGAGTGTGTGAGAGACATAGAGAGACAACGTTGGCAGAGAAAGTCTGTGAAACAGATCAAAGCACACACACATAAGGAAGAAAAAAACATACCTCCATGCCATCATCTCCTTTGCAACCTGACAGGCCAACCAGTCCGGGCTCCCCCTATACACATTATATAAAATGTTGTTAGTGTACGGTATTTGTGTGTTTTGTGTGGGCACCTGTGGTGATCATAGACAATTCCACAAAAAAAATGTCCATTATGTTCTTGCACTTGTGAAGTGTCACGGTAATGGCTATTGTCTAATTATCATAAGTGTACTGCTTATTACTATAAGGTATTGTCTACTAGGGTATTGTCTAATTACTATAATATCACCTAGCATGCACAAGAACTCTTGCTTCAAACTTCTGACAAAAAAACTACTTTTTCAATGTAATATCTCTTTCATTTTCTCTAGTAAATGGTTCATCCTGATCTCAATAAATCTGATGCACATTCACTCATTCGTTAATTTATTCATTCCTTTCATTCATTCATTCATTCTTTCTTTCTTTCTTTCTTTCTTTCCATCCTTCTTGGTCCCCTTTCTTCTTTTCCTCCCTTGTCCGGCTGAATTGATTTCATGGCCAGATAGAGCTGCATGACTAACACTAACTCATGTGCATAATGGTGTTTTAAATTCCCAACATCGTCTTCCAGGCAGCGCTGCATGGAAGGCACTAGGATTAGGCAAGGGTTAGGGTTAATGTTAGGGTTAGGTGCCTTGAAGTCGACGGTGGGGGCTTAAAACACCATCAAGCAACTCATGCACTCTTTGAGTAGAGCTTACTTGCTTGACTTTCAAAACTTTTCTACACACGTTGGACACAAAGACTGCTGAGATCCATTTAAAGCGTGATGGGAGTCGCCTTTCATGTCAAAAGGCCATTTGAGGAACTAATCAAGTCATGATTGCTCTAGAAGTAGCCACCAGGTGTTCCTATGGATCAATGTCAACAAAGCTAATTTCAGCCATTCAAGACACGTTTTCTGTAGCTGTTCTGCTTTTAACAGATAAAGGCCATTTGAACTATACAATTCTGCTTTCCTTAAGTGTCTGAGAAAACCATTAAAAATAGGGCACAATGGATAGTGTGCAGATGAGCTTGCAGTGGGATGTCCCTTGTGTTTGGACACAACACAAACAGTAAATCCAAGAGAAAAATGGTACCACATGTCTAATTTGTTCAACTTCTCAGCACATGACTTGTCTGCTCTCCTTGAAAAAACTCACAGGCCTTAGGCCTATAACATGCAGGCGACACATTTGGAAACATTTGGCAACATACACTTCAGAGCAAGAGCAAGCCCCATATGAATTCTAAAGGAACAGCCTTTTTTAATTCAGTGGTGTCTGGTTCTTTGGCCCAAAGCCAACAAAATTTTTACCTTGAGTGGTTATATAAACTCTTCTGGTAGGTTAGAGTATCCACATCAAGGACTAAATACAAAATGGGCGGTACAACATTGTGACTGTTAGTGTCTGGGATACTTCCTCCACATGTTACGCTAGTGTTGGGGGATGGTGGAGTAAGTACAATAAGGGGATGAGGTCTTTACAACTTTCAAATGTTATGGATTTATATCATTTTTGAAGAGATATTATTGCAATACTGGACTGAATCAAGAATGTTTTTTTACTATGAATACACAAGGGAATTTTCCAAACTTGGACGTTTTGTGAAAAATGTCTTGTGAAAACACTGTCATTATTCCAATTACAGCTGGTGATGTCATGTCATTAAATCACATTTCTCCCATCTCCCATTTCTGCTCTGCTCCCTTTGCTGTACATCCCTTTTAGTTAATAAATGATAACTATAAAAACTATAACTATAATCCCCTTTTGTCAATGTTAATAATTCCTCCACTCCCTCTATGCACTGTAATAACCAAACTCATCCTACTGTATGACTAGCTGGGCATCGCACAAGTTGCAGGTGTGTTGTGCATCCATTTACACCTAATGACTGCAAATTTAATGAAAGCACATAAGTATCATGTAAACATATATAATTGATGTAATTACACATGTTTATGAGCACTTCGCCGCAACATTGTCTTGTGTTCCCCATTTATATTCCAGACCTCTTGTTAAATGTGCAGAATGAAGGGCCACATGTGGCTCAGCCATGAAAAAAAAGACACAAGCAACCCACCATCAGTCCGTCTTTTCCATCCACACCATTCTGCCCTTTCTCTCCCTGTAAACGAGTGTTGAAACAAGAAAAACAAACACTGTTACACAAATGGAGAAACGGAGAGACGCTTAAATTAAGTAATTCAAAGTAAATATCCATAGTCATTTTTAAGGGCCAGTTAATACAGACCTTTTGTCCAGATGAGCCTCTTGGGCCCTGTGAGGTAAAAAGAAAAAAAATATTTTGAAAACACTGGAACTGGAAGACTCGGAAAGACACTTGAGAAGGTATGTCTTGTATATATATATCTATGGTATGTTCCCTACTGTATACAACTGAAAGGTCCCATATATACACTACTAAAGTTTGGAGACATTTGGAAATGTCCATTTCACTCTATTATAGACAAAATACTAGCTGAGATCAGTTGCATTGTTTTTTAATCAAGGCAGCAGTTTTTTAGATTACATTATGTGCTTACATAACTGCAAAAGGGTAACATCTACATTGCAGCATTATCAGCAACCATTCATCCAATGCTGCAAAGGCACATTATGTTTACTACTGTAATCTGATATAATTTTAAAAGGCTAACTGAGAAAACAGTGGAGAACCCTTTTGCAATTATGTAAGAACATAATGTAATCTGAAAACTGCTGCCCTGAGTAAAAAAACAATGCAAATGATCTCAGCTGGTATTCTGTCTATAATGGAGTGGAATGGAAATTTCTTGTCTCCAAACTTTTGACTGGTAGTGTATATCTATGGTATGTCCCGTATATCTATGGTATGTCCCCTGTATATGGTATGTCCCCTACTGTATACAGCTGATATTACATATTACAGGTTAGCACAATCAGCAATCAGAAACTTACTCTATCGCCAGCCGGTCCACTGTCACCCTAAAGATAAGAGACGAGAGACAGAGGTTAGAGATCATGAGATTAGAGGTCATGAGGTTAGAGGTTATGAGATCAGAGGGAACACATGGCTAATATAGGGACTTAGTAGAGAATAGGGACTTAGTAGAAACATTTTGATGTCTGGGGAAGTTACAGTGACAATGTAGATGTATACAAACATGTTCAATAAACTAAAATGGAGACCTTCTCTCCTCTGTGTCCTGGGGGTCCCTGGTCACCTGCTGAACCCTAGAAGGGGATCACAGGAAAACAATTAGTAAAAACAAAACAAGTAGTTTGCTAAGATAAGGAAATGCATCAATGCACACAGAGATCAACAAAACATGTAGTTTGCTAAGATATGGGTTACATTTTTTCAAAGGGGATAACATTTTGGTGTCTGCCCAAATGCAAAACCTAAACATTTTATATCCTCTCTGAAAAATGTTATCCCCTTTGAAAAAATGTAACCCATATCTTAGCAAAAAATATTTAATATTGTCAACACATATTCCCCACTACATACTCACCATCAGTGCTCAAGAATATGAAACTTTTCTTGTATGACAACTATATAAATACTTTTAGTCTGTCTGCCAAAACATTGCTGACCTTAGCTCCAAGACTACCAGGCTTCCCTGCAACACCTTGCCTTCCTGGAGTTCCCTGGAAACACAAAAGATTACAAGGACTTTTTTTAATTAAGGATCACTGTGTGTTAATCATCCCAGATGCCCCCTGTTCTCTGTAGCTCTGACAGATCTGTGCACTTAAATGGGCAGAACATCTGGCAGGCATGTTTGAAGTGCACTGACAGACTGTTGGCTCATTAAGCACCATGGCTTGAGAATGAAATATGTGAGGGCAATGATAAACACCCCAGGCACATCCCTCCCGATCTCTAATCTCCTCTTCCAGCTTTTGGTGGTTTAATTGTGATTGCTAGGGGATCCACCCCCATCGTTTTGTTTTTTTTACTTAGAGCGTTGTTTTGTTGATTTCCCTGCAGTGCACAGGGTATAAACTTCCAGCCTACTCGAAATGCCAGTTTTCACTGAAGATAGCGATTCAGTTTTCAGGTCAGTTTTCACTGAAGATACAGCGTAAAGTCTCGTCACATCGGTCCTTTTACTATATCAGGTTCCCTGACATGATAGTGCTATACAATCAAACTCAAGTGGTGCAGGTAATGTCAAAAATGAAAGTTTTATTTCAAACCTGATTTTCTGTGTCACACTAATTTAAATGAGTCAATCAGTTTCCATAAAATATGGCTGATATTTATTTGCTATGCCACAGACTAGCTGGTGTAAAATGGAATGACTCCCTACCCAACATGACTGCAGCAATAGGATGGCACCATCATTTAGGTCATTCCCACCTGTACGTACATACCATTACATTTCATTAAATGTTGCCTGGCTTGTAACTACAATATTTCGTTGGTATTACATTAAAACATATCATAATGTTGTATCAATAATTATTACAGCTGTAGCATGACATATAACAGACAGTAATTGGAGTAGAAATGTACTTGTCATGTATGGGTTTATAGCGAGCTGCCATTGTTTTATTTACATTAGCTGGGTGGTCGCTGGCCATCCACATTTGTTGTCAATAAAATTGTTTACTGCATGTATAGGTTAAGTGGAGGTGATATGCTTGCAAACTTTATGACAGCCATATTATGTGTAACTGTGCAAAACTATGCATGGTACCAATCACACACAAATACACACACACACACACTACAATGACCATACATGGTACAAATCACACACCCACACACTGTGTTGAATGACTGACTTGAATTTCCCCTGGGGATCAATAAAGTATCTATCTATCTATCTATCTATCTATCTATCTAAGACCATGCATGGTACCGATCACACAAACACACACACATGCACAAACAGAGAGAAAGAGAGAGAGAGAGAGAGACATTCTTTTACCCCATAGTAATGCATGAACGCTCAACTACACATACACAGTAAGTGTGCTCATACAAACATCCCCTATACAACATCAGACTAACCCCATGTACCCCCAGGCATTGTGGAGAGGTGAGCCTCATTCCAATGCCCTGAAACATGAGAAGTGAAAAGGGCCCCCTTCTATGTTTACAGAATACATTCAAAGATAGCCAGTGTTTGGACGTCTGTCAAACATGCCCTTAGAGAAACCCCCAAACACCTTCCATCAACTCCCAGCCACACCCTAGTGGCTGTCACTGCTGCCCTAAATACCTCTGGACAGTCAGTGAGACACACAGAGTAACCCACCAGAGAAGGAAGACCACTTTTCTCTTTTGTCTGCTGTGATTGTAATATATGGTTAATTTTGTGGTGTGGTCAACTGTAATGTGTTTAATTTAGTGCTGTCAAAATGAATGTGTTAATCATCATTATTATTTATTTTTTTAAATGTATAATGCTAAAAAATAATGCTAACTGATTGCAGGCGATTGAGACCGATTCACTTTCAGAGGCTGTGGGACGCTCAGTTCAACAGCTATACAATGGTATTAAACAAAACTAGACAACCTAACAGGCCTTTGATATCTGACATGCTAGCAAAAGGGAAAGAATCTAGCCAACAGTTTGGCGAGAGAAAAAACTGGTCATTTTCAAAAAGATAGATACGGTAGATAGATAGATAGATACTTTATTCATTCCGAGGGAAATCTATCTATCGATCTATCTATCTATCTGTTGCCTTTCATGGTGCCTTGTGATTGACAGAATAAAGAAGACATTACCACATCTCCTGCCTCTCCAGGTGGCCCGACCGATCCTCTAGGAGCCTGTGAATATGAGCAGATGTCAGTCAGAGCTGACATCACATCACTGCATGCCCAATACAGGCCCTTACAGAAGATATATATTCACCTCTATGACAATTATCACATCACATCGATCACATTCTTAGCTTATTGTAATTACACATACATATAGGTGGAAATCATCAATGAGTTTCATGACATCACTTTTAAAAACATGCTGGGAGCATATTCCAGAGAATGGGCTTGTTAAATTAAGTGTATTTAGTGCCACCTTTTGTGAGTATATAATAAAAACAGTAGATTAACTAATGACTGGTGTATGAGGGGTGAAAGGCACACTGTTAGAGAGCATGTCACACACTTGCACCCACCTTGCATTCATATGAACAGCACTGAAACAGAATTAAAAAGAAAAAAATCAAGGGTGATGTAATATAATTGTGCATAGCAATGTTTGAATGTTGGCCAGAGCTTGGCCTTTATATTTGGCATTTCACAGCAACACAGCATAACCATTTAAGCCCAGAGTTTCAGAGTGTTTCTCAGACAGTTAACTACAGTGTTTCCCAACCTGTTTTCTCTCATGGCACACTATTTAATATGAGAGGCACATTACCATGTTTATAAAGCATAGGAATCCCCCTAATAAGTTTGTTGCTGTTTATTGCCCCCGCTGCAAAAACACTGGTAATTTAAAAGCAGGGGTGGATCAAGTTCATGGCCAGGCATCCTTAGGTATTATTACAGTTTTTTCAATGCCTTTCAGCTATACAGCAGGACATACCGGACAACTTTGTACTGCTTCTGAATGCAGCTAAGCTATTTGGTATCAAGAAAGGTGGTTGAATATTAAATAAAGTTTGGTTTACAAGAAATTTCATGAAAAGTGATTACAATAGCCTACAATTTTGGGCAAATTGTTAATTATAATTCCCCCCTAACCCTCAGTCCACAGTCCTAACGACACACCAGTGTGCTGCAGTAAGTCTATGATAATGTTGTTTGTCTGGGTAAATCTGTCAGTGCTTTATGACTCACCAATGTTTCCGAGTCCTTGTACTGTGAAGTTAGATGAGAGTCAGACAGACAGACAGCAAGCGGGGAGAGATGGAGGGGAAAAGGAATGAAAGGCATGAGAGGAAGAGACAAAGCAGAACTTCACAAACTTAACAGACACAGATTTGATCAAGAGAATGGTTTTGTTTAGACAGAAATGGCCCTTCGAGTCTGGCACTTTAAAAGAGATTTGGTCAGCGTCCTCACTCACAATGGTGGAGACAATGGTGTTGATGGTGTTCCTCACCACCTCAGGGTTGTTGCTTGTGGCAGACAGGTTGTAACGGTACCTGTCTTCAGTTGCTATGGCACTTAGACGATTGTCCTGAATTAGAATTATATAGAGAATGAAATGACTTATCATCAAATTATCAATCATCAAAACCTGAAGGCACAATGAAGGCAGAAAAGCATTAAACCATATCTCAGAGATGTGGCATTTGTACTTGACTGTGTGCCAGAGAGATTTGCATTTAATAAGTACAAGGGCTGACAAATGTCTGATCAAATATTTTATATTTGGAAAGTGCATATACTTGCTGTGACTTGATTGCACCCGATTCAGAAGAAAAAACACCTAGGGCTAACCTAACCACAGCAATTCAAGACATGCAGCTTATCTCACACACACAACACAGAAAACAACTCTTTCTTGGACTCCTCATTACCAAGTGATCGGGGGTGATGGCAACCCCGAAGATCTTGATTTCCATGCCTCGGGCCTCAGAAACAGCATAGCTGATCCCCCCGCACGGCTCCTTGTAACCATCAAAAGGGTGGCCGTCTGTTACAACAACCATGTATTTGTTCCCATGGACAGGCGAGCTAAACAAATTCATGCAAAATTAGGTACTGTTACACTGTAATGACAAAACAATCTTGCAGATTTTGAGTCAAGGAGGGTTAATTGTGGAATGCCATATAGTTCAGTTTAGTGGAGCATGTTCCAACAACAATATGCAGCTTGGGTGGATATTGTATAACCATCTTTAACTTGGCTAATGTTTTACACTTGGAAAAAAACGCTTTTGCTTTTTTATTTCACTTTCATGTCCACTGTAGGATTCCACTGTGCTCCATTGTGTTTATCCTGAGATATTTAAGCAGATAAATATTTGCCTGAAGAATAAATACATCTTCCTGTGCAAAGCCTAATGGTTGTATAAAGTAAAATCCGTGATCTCATTTGAATTTGCTCTGCAGATCTGTCTAGCAATTCACAGCCATTTCCAAAATCACAGAAAACCCAAGAACCAATCAAAACCACTTATCCAGCTTCCAGCTTATCCTGCTTCCAATGGCTGCGCTGTTGGCATGGATTTGTCTCTTCTTTGGAATTGAGCAAACAACTGTATTAAACCTTTGTTTACAAGAAAGATGTGTTTGCCGTACTTAAGAAATTCTCACGATTTACGACTTAGGATTCAGTTTTCAAGTTTGATGTACCAATTTCAGTTTCATTTCACTGCTGGTTCTGCCTCTTGGAAATAGTACTGTAAGTGAACCAAGCCATTCCCAAACCAATTCTCTTTTGTGAGTCCGTCTGGTGATCGCCAGACTAAATGTGTCCCAGTCCAGCTCCAAGACTGGAGCTCTTTACTCCTGGAGTAAAGCCCTCCCGGGGCCCGTCGCTACCCCCGCCCTGCCTCCTTTTTTTTTAGAACTTTAGAATGTTAGAGCACTGAGAGTGAAGCGTCACTTTGACGATCTATCGGAAGATGAGCGCTTAACCGATGCAGAGAGATACTTCAAAGTGCAGGTATTTAATGCAACTCTGGACATCATAATCAGTCAGCTCTCCCAAAGATTTGCAAGTATGCGGGAAACTTGTCATGTGTTTGAGTCTTTACCTCCTATGACCCTTCAACTCGCAGGTGATTGCACCGACATTCCCAACACAACTCCTCTCATTCAGGTCTTGCTTTAAAGCAGAGATTTCACAGAAGTCATCTATTTTTCAACTTCCCAAAATGCTGGTGGTAGATTATGACAGTGTAACATCCACATTCGGGGAAGTGTGTACTCATGTTGTTTCTGACAATGCCTGTGACTGTGGCAACAGCTAAACGATCTTTTTCCAAACTCAAATTTATTAAGACCTATACCTAAGGAGCAGCATGGGGCAGGAGAGGCTCCGTGGGTTAGCTATCCTGTCCATTGAAAATACGAGAGCCAGAGCATTAAATATTGGGAACATCGTTGACGATTTTGCACAACGAAAGGCTCGTAAGATGGCTTTCTTCTAATGGCCTAATTCACGCATATTGGGGATTGTATGCATATGAATGATTTTATTTGGTTAAATAAGTTAGGTTACATTAAGTTTTGTTTCTGCGCAGTGCGAGTTTATAAGCAAGCAATTTACGCTTGCAGTTTCAGCAGAGGGTTGAAGAGGCGCATTGAGTGTTCCCATAATTCCATGCGAGTTGATGTTAATGCAGTAATATTAGATTACCCTGGCCTGCAGGCTGTTAATAAAATTATTTTTTAATGTTTTCACATGTAATGGATATGTAGTCGTGTGTTTCTTATTTGAAATTGTAATCTGTAACTACTAAACTACTTCGGTGCCTCAGGCCCTTTGCATAAACAATTGAAGTCACCCTTAATGTGTATTGCATGTATCAGAGCTAATTCATCCTGGGCCAAAGTTCGTCGATATGGGGCCCGCGTAGCGCTCTCGCACCTGGGCCTACTATTGGCTTGTTACGCCACTGTCGTTACTGGTACATGAAACTACGGCATATTACAGTGTCACTACAGCAGTCCAACCTATTGGTTGTCTTACCCGGTCATGAGTTGGCCCGTGGCAACTGAAATGGCACAGTCAGTGTGCGTGCCCTTGCCAATGTAGCGGATGTCCTGAATGGCTTTCTTCAGCTTGGGTTTGCCACCAGCCTCATGGACGCTAATGAGCTCACTCATTATCTTCACCTCATCACTGTAGTGTAGGATGCCTACACTCCAAGTCATGTTGCGGTCGCAGCGGTAGTACCTTTTGGTGGTAATGAGAAAGACAGACAGTGTGTGTGTGTGCGTGTGTGTGTGTTTATGTGTGTGTATGTGTGTGTGTGTGTGTGTGTGTGTGTGCGTGTGTGTGTGTTTATGTGTGTGTATGTGTGTGTGTGTGTGTGTGTGTGTGTGTGTGTGTGCATGTGTGTTCATCAAGTTCAATTAAGTGTCGTTATCATCATAAATCAAACCACAGCTAACTGCAGCACTACAAAATGTATTGCTTCTTTTATGTTCCTGTTTATCCTGTCATAGCATAAGGGCACAGTAAAACATCCATATGTAAATTAGTAGTTCTAAATCTAAGTCTAGGACATGTGTTAATTAGGTAAATATAGGGTTAAATGTACACATTAATGAAAATACCATTACCAGAATAGCTCTCGGAAACCACATTCCTAAAGTGTAAGTGTTGAAAGAAATGTGTGCTTTATTTAGCCTGAAGACATAAAAAAAGAGCAATTTGTCAATATGTCTCTTCAGAACAGACAAAGGGATGACACTTTGAAGACAGTGTGAGATAGGATTCTTGCTAGAGATTCTGGAATGTGCTTTTCTGCCTCTGAGGACATTTCTGAGGAAGTGATTTCAGTACCATGAAAGGCACAGTCATCCATCCTTGCATACATTCACTCAGCTTGTTCAAACATGTGGCAGAATTTGCCTTAACATGCATCCAATCATACAAAGAGATGGGAGGGGGATAGCAAACAGAATATGAGAGAAAGTTTCAGGTCTGGGGAGTGAGAATTGTATCCTGTTTCAGTATGTCTAGATACGTGTTGTCAGATGTAAAGTTGCCACTATTCAGGCATATTATAAACAATCCTCTTTAACACATGTGGATATTGTATAACCATCTTTAATTGGCTAATGTTTTACATTTGGAAAAAAAAAGCTTTTGCTTTTTTATTTCACTTTCATGTCCACTGTAGGATTCCACTGTGCTCCATCCACTGTGTTTATCCTGAGATATTTAAGCAGATAAATATTTGCCCGAAGAAATAAATACATCTTCCTGTGCAAAGCCTAATGGTTGTACAAAGTAATGGGCGAAGCTTTTAAAGTGTTCATAAACCGTTTCTCGAGGTCACCGAGTACTGTTGGTAAGGGGGGAAAAAACCCTGAAAACAATCTTCTACCTAGCTCAAGTTACTGCAGCCAACAGCTAAGCTTACAGGCAGCTACAGTGCAGCACTCTGGGGGCATGAACATGGGGGGTCATGAACATGTTCATGAACAGCACATGAACAGCCAACAGCTAGAGCTGTAAGGCGGCTACAGTGCTACACTTCATGAGCCCCCCTCCCCCCAGTTTTCATTTTTATTCGTACTCAGTGACCTTAAGAAACAGACATACAGTATGTGAAAAATTGCCGGAATTCTCCTTTAACACATTTGATGCCAAAGTGACATTTTACAAGAAATGTTTCTGACTCAGCCTGCAGATAAGGGGGGTAATTGTCCCAAGACCACTGTGGTTCTAAATCCGTCTATGTGGCAACCCAAAACTGCCAAGGGATGTTTCAAGATCTGAGAATCGTTTCTTCAATGTTCCTTTCCACTTCCACTCTCAACAATTTACAGAACTCTATGCCCAACACTCTAGCGCCACCAATGGGTCAAAACTGGACTTGCATTCACGCATGTGACCATTGAAGGGTGCGTCCAATTTTCTCAAATCAGGCACCGTTGGAATCCCTGGAACGACCTGAGTTCAATGACCCAATGAGATTACGTCACTTTCCGCCATATTGGATTTAGTCTGAACTCTGTGAAAAGTTTCAGCGGTCACAAATTTCATCGACCAGAACTTGGCCGCTCTCGGCCGCAGACTGAGCCGCACAAATGATACTTGCGAGATATTTCTATTTCAAAGTTTGTTTGCCTTAGCCTAGAAATCTAGACGCACCCTAGCAGCAGCAAATGTAATTTTCTGCCAGGGTAGTCTAGCAACTCTCCATTGGCTTGCGAGCTGGAAAAATTAAACTTCGATAAGGCCAATCACTTCGTGTATATCTTGATGTGGGTCTGGCTCGTCAGGCTATGTTTGCCTGTGACAGCCAATCAAATATAGTGATGATGCCGCCAAACAGGAAGTGGGCTTACATCTCAGCGACGCTTTGATGTATTAAGTCCAAACTTGGTACAGGGACTTAGTATCTGATTGTGAGGACACAGTAGGAAATTGGCATCATTTGACCTCTATAGGAGGCACTTCAATACAGGAAGTGAGCTCATATCTCAGCAACGCTTTGATGTATGAAGTCCAAACATGGTATAAGGACTTGGTACCGGATTGTGAGGACAAACTAGGAAATTGACATCATTTGGCTTCTATAGGGGGCCCTGCAATACAGGAAGTGGACTCGTATCTCAGCAACGCTTTGATGTACAAAGTCAAAACTTGGTACAGGGACTTGGTACCTGATTGTGATGACGCCCTAGGAAATTGGCATCATTTGTCCTCTACAGGGGTTGCTGCAATACAGGAAGTGAGCTTGAATGTCAGCAACACTTTGATGCACTAAAGCCAAACTTGGTACACAGACTCGGTACTTGATTGTGAAAACATGCCCAGAAATTGCCATAATTTGACCTCTAGGAGCACTGGAATAAAGTAAATTAGCTTATATCTCAGCCATTCTTTGTCCAATTGCCATCAAAGTTGCTGTGAGTGCTTGCTCATGCCATGGCAATGCCATTCCTGCTAGTACTGCTATGCCCCCACATTGCTGCTTGCAGCTGTATTTTTTAGATGCATTTTCAACCTGAGAAACATTTCTTCTCTGTCACTTTCCAAAAGGAAAGTGTGACGATGAAAATGAGCCTCGAAACATTTGTAAGTAAACAAACACACAGGCAGCAACTCAACAACGTACAATTTTAAAAACTTTGACAAATGTTTTTCGAATATCAATACTGGTTCAAAATAATTGCAAACCTCATATTTAGCTGGTCCACAAAGTCAAGTGCAAACTGCTTGATCTTGTCCACAAAGGAGCCGTAAGGCTTCGCCCTTAGGGCCACACTTTCAGACGTGTCCAAGACCATGTAGACATCCACTGCACAATCTAGGGGAACAGATATTTGCAACTTACCAGATGGAATCAGGTATACTTGTGACGTCTTTGATTTACAATCACTGATACATACAGTTTGTAGTATGTATTTTCAGTATTAGCTGACAAAATATGAAATTATACAAGCTGTCTCTTGGTGAGACAAAATAATAACATTTAGGAATGGGACATACAGTATCTGAGTCATGTTTTGGTACCACCTTCAACATGAACATGAATCAAACTAGCAGCTACATAGTTCTATGATCTGGGTTGGAGATCCTGCACAAAAAAAATTAAAATAAGGAAAGTTTTCACAACATGGCTTTAACAGTAACATCACTTTTAAATGTGGCAAATATGCTGTTCTTAGCAATGCCTCAAGGCATCTAGTTTGAGCAATCATGATCAGGCTCCTCTCTAAATGAATGAGAGATTTGTAATGCCACATGGAATGATCAACCATATTATATCAACCATGAATATTGTGAAAAAATCATTTTGTTTCTGTAATTTATTTATGTGAAACGTATATTAATGTACAAGTATATCCATTACACACAGTGAAATAGTGAAATATAGTGACATTTTTCAAGCATTTTTTTCCTGTTTAAATCTTGATGATTATGGCTTATAGCTTATGGAAATAACAAATCCAATATCGCAAAAAAAAAAAAATATAACAGAAATGTCGGTTTCCTGAGCCATTAATGTCTCAGTCTGGTTCAGTACACACAACCAGAATCATGGGAAAGACTGCAGACTTGACTGTTGTTCAGAAAACACTCACTGACACGCTCCAAAAGTAGGGTAGGCCACAGAGGGGCTGGTATGCTGTATCTGTAAAAATAACTTGACCATTGCTCAGAGGTCTAAAGTCCTCTTTTCAGCAGAAGATATATGTTGCATTTCATTTGGAAATCAAAGTGTCAAAATCAAACAACTCACTTGGTTTTTCTGCTCGCCGCCATCTTCAAGGAGTGAGTTGTCCAAAACCTTTCTAAACTATGTGTATACAAACAATGTTCTCAATGCTCGAGTTCATATGTAGAGACACTGATGATGCTTCGATCAAAGTTTCATGTTGTGTCGAGCCTTCTTAGTGTTTTAAAAATAGCGATTTTGACGCGATCATGTATCAAAATAGTAGTGCCCCTACGATTCCTATTCAAAAGGCCATTTGACCCGAAAACGACAACACAGACAAGCTTTAAAGTGGCGCTTCGGACATAATTATGCTTTTAAATGAAAGTTTGACTCGAGTACATTCACAAAAACACCCTAGGATGCATTTTGGCGAAAGTTATGCTTTAAGTGTTTTGACATTACGTCAAAAGTGTTGATGATATGTCATTTGTGGGTGTTTTGTACTAAAAAATGTCCTTTAAATTATATACCACCTTTAAATTAGACATTGCTAGACTTGCACCTTGCCCAGCATACTGGGCCCTTATGTCTGAGACAGATTAATGCAATGAGGTAAAACCACCCCATGATTACAGCTTCAATCTCTTCAAGATGTTTTGACAGAGTTTGCTTCTGTGAACAGTTGTTGTGTCGTAAACAGAAGACATTAGGAGAGGACAGCACAAAGATGAGGACAGGCCTACATTTCAATTCATTAAGTCAAATAAAAATTTGAACTGATAATGATTTAATAAATAAATTAATTTAAACAGTTGTGTCCAAAGTAAGTGATATACAGTACAGTTTGATATTTTGATCAATATCCTATGTGTTTTGGGGGACAGTTGGCGCAAGCATCAGCATCAACCGCATAAGCGTCCAAGTGTCCACAGGAACCCCTGTTTGATTCTGACCGATATACGATATTTCCCGACCCCACCCCCATCTATCTCTCCCTCTCATTTCCTGTCACTCTCTATCCAATCTGACAAAAAAGCCCCCTATAGAGTTACTTGAAAAATATATTGTCTGTGTTTTGAAAACTATGACCTTGGAGGTCATACAGCTTACAACTTGTTACACCCACTGAGTTGTACAGAAACACATGTTACTAATGTCTCTACTAATGCAACACATTTTCAGTTCCTCCCCTTTTTGAATTCCAGCATGAAAGGGAATTCAATAATTCTGCACTGCACACCACTGCCTCAGTGTTCAGCTCCTCCACTACAGTGTAGACCATAGTTCTAGTAATGCCAGACATCCCAACCTGCAAAAAGTCATTTCAGGGAGGTATCACGAAGCCCCCCCCCCCCCCCCCCCCACACACACAAAAAAATAAAATAAATAAAATAATATATATATAAAAAATAAAAAAAACATAAAATAAATAAATAAAATAAATAAATAACAATACTAAAAACAACTTTAGCCTACTTATACTGAAATAGAGATTCATATTTTTGTTCAATAATGTCTAGTCAGTACACCAAATAAGGAAGGCCTATAGATAGTAGCCTAATTGTGAAAATAAAATATGTACATCTTGGTGGTCTTTTCATGTAGCCTTGGCAACTAAGCCATCTAGTATAGGCCTGAATAATATGCACATGAATTGACACTAGTTAAACTCACCTCAACATGTTTTTGCAATCATTTAACCCACCATGGGCAATGCTAACACTGTTACAAACAGTGCAGCATGCAAGATTAGGCCTATCATTATTTTTTACTCTTATAAACAAGGGTACACTTTAAATGGGTCTTACATATTCCTTTTTTGGGGGCACTGACTCTGTCGTGACTCTCCTGTTCCTAGATACACTGAACTGATCAGGATGCTCTCTGTCTTGGATGCGCTCAGACACACGCACCACCACCCCTCTCTCTCTCCCCTGTCGTGTGCGCGCTACACTCAGATGCACACGCGATTTTAGGTCTCCCTCTCGCATGCGCGCTCTTGATCGCTCGCTCTAGATTCCGGGAGATTTTATCTAATTTGCGGGCGTCAGGGAGCCGCTATCAATATGCGGGAGACTCCCGGAACTTCCGGGAGACTTGGGATGTCTGTAATGCACAAAGGCAGGCAGGCACAGTTATGCTTCTTGATGAGGGCACACAACATGACAACCCTGAATAGTGTGAAATAGACATACGTTTTGCTGAGCTATTAGAGATTTAGGCCAAGAGCAGCCAAAGGCTTGAAGAAGGAAATGCCTCCATAGAGCAAAGTGATATCAGCTGGAGAGGCAGCAAGTATAGTGAAACAAACAAGTATGTGGTTTAAACTTCAGAAAGATTTACAGCATTCATCTGTTCTGCATTCTTTGTCATATGGTTATAAGATAAGATATATCTTTATAAAATCATGAATTGGCTGAGAGCTGTGCACAAATTTAGTGCTGAAATTCAATGGAGTAGCATTTTAAGTAAGTGTGGTTCTTCTATTAAAACCTGTCCACATTTTTAGCACAGCCAATGACCACGACAAGAGTGAGGTGCTGATGGCAACTGTTTTGTGAGACAACACTGTATATTCTTCAGTCCAAGGGCCTGTGTTTCTCTATTATTGCTATTGGGGAATGGGTGGTGCTAGCATCTACACACTCTGCGACCAGTCTCTTGGAAGTCTATATTTTATAATCATGAACAGTGCCAAATACGACCATTTACGGCAACAGATCCACATAGCACGATCATTAAAAAGCTGTTACACACAGCTGTGTTCATTATCTCATTATGCTATGATGTTTGTTTGAGGTAATGCCCAGAACATGCCTGTTCGAACAATAATACGAATGTCTGGCAAAAGAACAAAGTCAAAGGATTAGGTGCTGTATGCTATAACCTACATCGTCCATTGTCCTAATTGTAACAGTATCACCAATTACAGTGGAAAATAGTTTAACATACCCCATCGCCCTGACATAAGTCACAGCAAAAAGGAAATATTACTACATTATTGGTTCTTACCATAGAACAGTCCAACATCATTTTGACGAAAGGAACATGCAATGGTCATCCATGACAGTAAAACCGAAATGCCGACAATATTCATGCTGATTTTGGAGATGCAACTTCAACACCTGGAACACAAATGAAATAGAAATAGTCATAAAAAGCGTGGCGTTCGAGCACGCTATTTTTTTAACACTCTTGGTGTCCACTACATGGCCACTTTTCAATTTCTAGTTAGTAGGCTGTGTTTTAATTTCATTTAATTAATTTCACTGTGATAAATATGCATGTTGTTATGGAAGCAGCAGGTCGCATGTAACTGAATGTATCATGGCATGAATTTGTCGTGGCATGCTAAAACAAATTAAACTCACCTTGACTGTAGACTGTAGTACAGGACATCAGCAATCAACAAAACCCATGCAGTTGAAAGGAGGGATATGAAGACAGGCCGAAAACAATACGGATAAGAATATCATCTCATTTTGAATTGATTGAAAACGCGAAACCCTTTCGGACCACGTGATGCACCGCTGAGTTATACCTGACAGGTTTTTACACTGCCGTGAAACGGGGTGTGCACCTGATGCAGGATCCTCCCATATTGTCCTTACAAATACAGACGTGTTTTGGGCATCAGCACTGAGCGTACTCATTTCTATCACCTGCGTGTAAATGGCAAAATGTCCATCAGGCCAAACCAAAGCATAGGATTTCTATGTTTTCACTTTTCAGCTATGAGATCTGATTGAGACGATCCTCAGGCCTTGAATTTGTCATCCCTCATCTCTCTAAAGAGGTCAATGATTGTAGCTCTCCACACGTGTAGACCTATATCCCGTGCATCAGCCATCTCAATTTCTCACTCATATATGGGTAGAAAAATCGGCTCACAACTTTTTTAGTGGGCAACAATTTCAGAGAACATTATGCTGCTGACTATATGCTGACTTCTTAACCATTAATACCATGTCACCAAAACAATGAGCCATAACTGAAGTAGTAGGCCTACCAAACATTAAACTCACTAAGCACTGTACTGCAGGCTCTTTCAATAAACAATTAATATTCTTAATATTCTCATTGTGTAACTGTACCGCAGAGCGGTACAAAATATGACCGCTGCCCAGTCCAGTACATTTTTTCCACAAAAATAAGTCACGCTGAAAGGCATATATGATTCTCTCACTGAATTGCATTATGCACACTCAATTCTCACTAATATCTGCTAGACAACAAGTACCAAAACATGATTAGTTCATAGATTTCACATAGATTTTATACAACCCCACCCCCATCTTGCCTGTTCATAATTCTGAGAAATTCTTGAATTGTGTGCATGTGTGCATGTACATGTTTATGTTTATGTGTGTGTGTGTGTGTGGGTGGGTGGGAGGGGGTGTGTGTGTGTGTGCATGTGCGTGCATGTGCATGCATGCATACATATGTCTACTGTGTGAGTATGTGTCATACGTATGATTACTGTGAATGTATGTATGTGCGTGTGTATCTGTTTATGCACATGTATGCATATGGAATGGGTTAACATGACCTCTGGAGGCAAACATACGCAAAAAATTGGTCATCCTAGGCCCTACGGTTCTCGAGATATTCACAGAAACTGTGTCTGCCCTACCCTCCTTTCGGGGGGTCCAGTCAAGCGGGGGTGCTACAGATCAAAACGAAAAACGATGGTTCCATGCTATCCATGTGGGACTACATGCCCACCAATCCTTGACGGAAAATTGGCCATGTGAAAATTGGCCATGCTTCGCTGTGCGGCGGTCATAATAATATGAATGTAGAATGTATTGGAATGTAGAATTTAAAACAACGAAAAAATGTATGACTGACTCTATCCTGGTCTTCCTCCCCTTCTCCTCCAGCTCATCTAATCCTAAGACTAATGTAGCAATGGCTGCAGTGTAGGCATGTAAATACATGTGTGTCTCTCTTCCCAAGCCCCTCTATTCATCATTTTCCTCTTTTGTACTCAGACAATGTCTACAGCTCCTGCCAGTCTTAACACGCAGTCAGGGCATTCTAACCCACTTGACCAGAAGAGAGGACATCTATCTACAAACATCTACTTGTTGACACACATGCATGATCCCCTTAGAGAAAAAAAAAACCTGAAACAATATCCTCCCTTTCCCCTCCTGTCAGTCACAGAGAAAGGAATGCACTGGGGTCACCAAGGAAACAAGGCTGTCACCATAGGAGCTGTGCCAGAGATGACCGTGTTCTCCAAAGACCATGCATGAATCACCATGTAAGAGCTAGAAAAACCGCAGAAGGTGCTTTTTCAAACATGAGGTTAATCTTTACTCGTGAATTATCTAAGGTGATGAAAGTATCATATGTGGCAGACATCTCAGTATCTTTGAATTTACTATCACTTTAAAATATGTGACAAGAACTTTGTATCTCTATCTATTGCCAGTGTTCATCAGGGGCAGACGGACACTATCTATCTATCTATCTATCTATCTATCTATCTATCTATATATCTATATATCTTATCTTATCTTATCTTATCTATGTATCTATCCATATCTAAAGCAAGAAAGAGAAAACATGTTACTGTAGGCTCCTCAGACAGACAATACAGTATGTCTGTCACAGATAACTTTAGCATTCAGTTTAACTACAGTATGATAGAATACCACGACTTGAGACATCAGCACCTGTGACATCCTCTCAGTACTTATAGTCTTTGCATTTGAAGCATGTTTTGTCTGGTTCAACTGGATGCATTATCAAAATAACGTCAAACATGCATTTAAACATGCATTTATAACTGGCATCCTACAGGCAACATCTGTACTGTAATTAGCCCCTCGAAAACGAGCCCATCACAAATACAACCCCAAAGCCATGCTCTCTTTGTGCATTTTTACAGCAGCAGTCTACAGTGTTTTCTACCTTCACTTTGACACTATTCCCTTTGTTTAGAAATGGGAGACTGAGATGTAAGATGGTGGATTAAGAGCTGTGTGAGAGAAACTCTTGTGGAGTCTTTCTCTACAAACTCTGGAGCGGGCTGTGACTTGTTAAGATCACCAGGAGGTGTGGGCTGTGTGCATGCAGATGTGTGTGTGTGTGTGTGTGTGTGTGTGTGTGTGTGTGTGTGTGTGTGTGTGTGTGTGTGTGTGTGTGTGTGTGTGTATGTGTGTGTATCTCTCTCTCTCTCTCTGTGTGTGTGTGTGTGTGCGCGCACCCATGGTGATATGAGGGAACACTCCTATCTCCACTCTTCATTCGTGTGTGTGTGTGTGTGTGTGTGTGTATGTGTGTGTATCTCTCTTTCTCTCTCTCTCTCTCTCTGTGTGTGTGTGTGTGTCTCTCTCTCTCTCTCTCTCTCTCTCTCTCTCTCTCTCTCTCTGTGTGTGTGTGTGTGTGCACCCATGGGGATATGAGGAAAGACTATCTTCACTCTTCGTTCATTGCTCCTTTACAGGAGTATGAAAGCACCCAGCTGTGCCCTGAGGATTACACATACTTGTAGTTAAAGCAAATACCATGCAGCAGTTGAGATACTTTAGGTGATATTTCTTTCAGGTGTAGTAACACTTGGACACAAAGAAGAAGAATTAAGTGTTGATCCTACATTTCTAACAGTGCAACAGTGCAACTGGGAAAAATTGTGAAACTGACTGCTTCAGGGTTTTATCACCAGATTTATGGCATGAAGGGAGACATCTCTTTTTCTTTCTCTCTCTCTCTCTCTCTCTCTCTCTCTCTCTCTCTCTCTCTCTCCCTTAATGGATGATGTCTCACTTATGACCAGTGTTTGGAATAACGCCGTTTAAAAGAACGGCGTTAGGTAACGACCAAGGTTGGGTCAGATTACTTTGAAATGTAATCCATTACTGACTACAAATTACATGGCAATTTTTGTAATCAGTAACGTAATCAGTTGGATTACCAAAAACATGTTACATAATCTGATTACTTAAGATTACTTTTAGATTACTTCAATAAATATGCCCATTAAGTAAAAGACACCACCACAGAATTGATGAAAGAATTCTCATTCTATTTTTCTCCGCTCTTCTCCAAACAACTCAGCTTAACCTTTATAAGGGCACACCTGGACAAAGAATTTAGCTTTCGCTGGATTTTTTTGACCCAGGGACATGGCCTGAGATTGGCATAAAAAAGGGAAGCATTAAACCCAAATTTCAATTGTGGGGGTGAGAAAATTATTATTTTGAGATGTTTTTCAACCAGGGGGACCTGGTGACTTTCTCAAAGTAAACGGTAACACTAAAACAAGAGGCTAGGAGGAAAAGATCAGGCAGTGTGCCGAGAGAGTATCTTTTGATCCCGTGAGGGACATTTGGTCTCTGCATTTCTCCCATGCCGTCAATTAGTGAAGTCGAACCGGCAAGCCCAAAGGCCGAAGCCCTAACCAGTAGGCCATGGCTGCCCCAAAAGGTAGCATTTGAACATTAAACCACACAATGATCCAAAACATACAGCCAAACAAGGCAAGAAATGGTTAACAGAGAACAATATCAACATTTTAGAATGGACCTCAATCCGTCAAAAAAGTGAGCACAAGCCAAATTGATGGCAAATAATCGTTCCTGCCTCAAAAAGCTGTGGTGGTAAATAAAGATGTTTCCAGTGATTGTTTAAAAAGGGTATGAATAATTTTGAACACACAATTTTTAATAAAAATGTTAAAAAAGATAAAAACACTTGTTTTTGATTCCATGTTTTTACCACATTGTCTTGCAACGTTTTGGCATGTGCAAGTGCCATTTTAATTAAGAACAAACATATTGGTCAAGAGAAAATCAATATTTGCCAGGGGTATGAATAATTTTGTTCTTAACTATATCTTAAAAAAGTCTAAAGAGTGAACATCTGAATGAATTAAAAGATAGGCTAAAATGTAACCAGGTTGTCACTCCCCGATGTGAGTCGCTACCAGATGTGAGTCGCGCATGTGTCACTTTGCTACTTTGCGAATACCAGTGCTGTTAGCCACAGAATAATGACATTAACCTACACAGCAGTAATGTATTATTTAGCGTAAGGCATCACATTTTCACGGCATGATCTCTAATGTCAGTTCTAGATTAGAGGCTGAAGTAGCCTGCTAGCGAGAGACTTCTGTAATATCAATAAAAATGTACATAATGAAGTTTGTTCACTGCTGGCAAGTAAGCAAGTAGCTGCTAGGCTAAGTAAGCAATCAAGCACAACAAAGGCTGTCACTTGAATGATGTTTGCTAACGTTAGCAATCAAACAATCTTGGATAGCTAAAACGTTTTTTTAAACAAAAAAGTGAATTATTTTATAGATTTCAGTCGGATCCCTTGGCGTTATGCCGTAAAACCTATCAATCTGAGCATGCGTGACTCCAGGGCCTAGTCACCCCCCAATATTCAGATGTGACCAAAATGTCCCCCCCAATATTCGGACATACAAAAAAATAAAGAAAAAAACGCTATAGGCTACTACAGGAAACCAAGAAGTCCCGCCATCTGAAATGCAATCAAACGTAAATAACACACAAATTAGTGACCTATTCATGGTTTCAGAGAGTAGGCCTACACTGTGAGTGGTTTGTCCTGGAGGTTTTGCGTTTATCGTTTGAGGCGTGCGCTATCAAAATCTTCCTGCACCCTACTGCGGTGCAGGCTGCAATATCGCAAAAGATACCGGTACAATTCTCACAAAACTTGTTGGAAAGGTGTAGCACTGTCTAAGGAAACCCCATTCATTTTTGAAGCTGATCAGACTCAAAGGTAACTTTGAAGCATTTTCCATATTGTAGCCTATTTTCTCGCAATGATAGCGAAAGTGAAACGTAGTGTCCTTTCATTTGAATTTGTGCGTGCCTGTGTCATTCATTTCTTTCATATGTCTTACAACATAAATAATGCATTCATGCTAGTAGTAATGTCAGAAATGAACCGGTTTATACGCCTCTTAGAAATGGCTGTTGCATCTTGCATGTTACATTTAGATGCGCACTCAATCGCGCATCCATGCAGGCAAAACGTAGCACTCAAATGTGGCGACGGCACAAAAGTTGGAAAAACTTTTACAATGGCGGTGATAGCCTACAGTTAATGTGAATCGCGGACATTAACCAAAGAAAGGAATTTCCACCTCCATTCACCAAATAAAGACTGTGTTTCTACATTTTAACACAAAACGTAATTTCTCTCAGAAACCAGCCTATAATGCATAGGGTATCTTGAGGTCAGACAGAAGAGGGGCCTGTCTTAGTAGCCTATATTGAATCCCATCCCTTTCAAACAACCTTAAAATTGTGTGATTAGCCGCCAGAATAATAAAATCAAAATACAAAATATGATTGGGCTAGGTCCAAACCTATGAGTAAGCATTCAGTGTAATATAGAGGTTATCAAAGATACTCTAGTTTGTATTTTCTTTTAAAATATACATTTTGGAGACAAATGGAGTCATACCACAGGTCTATATCCAGGGATGGATTATTGAATGGGCCTACTGGGCCCAAGAGCTCAGGGGGCCCTGAAGCCTAAGACTGTGTGAAGTTGCTTCTCCGCCCTTCTCTTCTATTTCCACAAAACTCACAAGTCGTCATAATATAAAGGGTCGTTTTTTTTTTTTAAGTCTTCCGGGGAAGTATGTCCCCGGGCCCCCCTATCTTAACAGGGGAGGTTTTTTTTGCATCTATGCCCAGGGGTTCATAATCCATCCGTGCCTATGTCCGTCAAAAGTTTGGTATATCCTAATTGACTGACTTAACTAATGACTTGTTTGTGATTTTAATCATATTTTTGCATGGCAGGAAATGTATTGAAATTCTGTTATTGAAATTCACACCGCACCACAGATTTGGTCCCCCCCAATGTTGACATCATGGCTACGGCCTTGCGTAGGTAACGACTCACATCGGGGAGTGACAAGGTAATTCCCAACAATGTAACTGTAATCTGATTACACAATGTTTTATTGTAATCTGGGCTGATTATAGTTACTTGATTTTTGTAATCTGATTACGTAATCCAGATTACATGTAATCCGTTACTACCCAACCCTGGTTATTTTTTCACTAAAGGGGTAATCTAACTAATTACTTTTCCCGTTGTTACAACGCCGTTAACGTTACTGGACGTTAAATGCGGTGCGTTACTATGCATTGATTGAATAAACTGTGTAATCTGAACGCACCCTGGCTCACAGCTAGTGAGGAGGTGGGTTAATAACGACGTAAGCGATTATGATTGGCTAAGGCAGAGTCATGTTTCATGATAGCCAATCAGAGCCAGTGTTTTTACACACTTGCCAGCACACTTGCCTAGCGTTCATGGGCTTCGTAAAAACCTTTCTCCGAGTGAAAACATTATCATTCCGCGTCATTCACGTCACTTAATGTGTGAGTCAGAGGTCGGAAACTGGGGCTAGATTTTGCTAACAGAGTTGCCCAGTTAGGGGCTCGTCATCACTTTTGTCGTCACGTTGTAGTTCGTTTGTAGTCCATGTGGCCTTTCATGTCCAACAGTTTTAATGTGAACTTGGGAAATTGCCCTTTTTATCACTTGAAAGCTGCATATCTTTCTTTCACGAGCATCTTACACTATAGTTTAAGCAAATACAGTTGTTTGTTTAGGATTAGTGAGTGTATGTTTTAACCAAAGATTGTTAAGGCGGAGCAAGATACTTCGTCGTAGTTCATGTCTATGGGCGCGAAATGGGGATCGAATCCTGTCTGCATAAAGAGGCGTGTCGATGACGTATTGATGAGCGTACGTTGCAAACCCCCAAATAACCGGCGCACACCTGATATAAAGTCGATTTTCTCCAGACTGGAATGCTCAAGAATGCTACAAATGTACCTGAAATGTTCACAAGGGTTTGAGGATCATGAAAACGTGCCCGAAATGCACATCCCTAACTCTATAGAACTAAGACCTTAGCATATGTGGTACAATTCTGAGCTATGCCCATAGACTTCAATGGAGCAGTCGCTGCCTCTGCTCTGCATAAAGGGGGATTTTGAGCCCCCCCTCGTGCGATCCGGGTTCCCGGAAGTGGCTCCTGATGAAGTATCTTGCTCCGCCTTAACAATCTTTGTTTTAACCTTTGCTGTGGCATCCATGTTTGTCACACATTCCGTTGGCAAAGCACATGAACACTTGCTGTCGGAAAAACAAACTAGCCATGGGGGCGGTCCTTGTCATTCCGAGGTGCTCTGAATGCACCCTTGCTACACACACACGCAACCGCTAAAATAGAGATTCGACGAAACAGCAGAGGTCAGGTGCAATCCCGGAAAGTTGGCCTTTTCAAGGTGGAGATATGAGCACTAGGCTATTTCAAATTCATCAAGGCAAGAACGTTCATGTAATGTGTACATTATGTCCAGGAGCGAAGACTTTGTCGACATCTGTTGTAAGCAACTCTAATTTAATGAAGTATCTCACACACGCATCTAAACCTAGTGGCCAAAAATACCGATACCTCCACCACAGATGATAGCTCGCCATTCACTAGCAAAGAAGGACTCGGAGCAAAGACCTCCAAGCAGCAAAAGCTAGATCTTTCTGCCTCACAACAAAAACCTATGACAGGCTGAAGTCTACCATAGGTCTGTCGATGTGCAATATCTTGAATTTCCCCTTGGGGATCAATAAAGTATCTATCTATCTCTATCTAATAAATATTGAAAGTTATGTAGCCTACAAACACCTGTCTGTTCTACTCATTTCAACTGGCTGCTCAAAACTGCTCAAATAATCCAAAATCTTTGACATATAGCAACTTTTTTTTGTAACAGTAACGCAAATACTTACTTTCCCTGGTAACAAGTTACTCTTATCATAGAGTAGTAGACTCAGTTAGCCTACTAACTCAGTTACTTTTTGGAACAAGTAGTGAGTAACTATAACTAATTACTTTTTAAAGTAACGTTCCCAACACTGCTTATGACATAGATTGAAAACAATTTCTCCAAAACTTGGGAGTTTCTTTCCTTTTGAAATAATTTATTTGGGCACATGACACAGCCATTTGCAGGTGCTGACTGTGTCATATGTTTGCCATTGAAAAAACTCAACTCAAATTTGAAAAACGCTGTTAGCAAATACACTCTGAGGGCTCTGCTCAACCATAGCAAACACTGAGTGGACAGGGTAAATCTGATTGCATGTGTCTGCCTATATATTTTCACTACATATACTCTGTATAATTACTCTGCACAATAACAATAACGTTTAATCTAATCTAATCTAATTGTATGTGACTAAGAAATTTGAATTTAATTGAATTGAATATGTGCATTGCTGCATGCAGGCCTGTCAGGTGCAATTAGTTAACCTACTGCCATATTGGAATGGGATAATTATTTAATCTGTGGATACAGAGGGCTATTTTCGAATAATCAGTCCACCTGCACTGAAGAATGATAAGCCTTAGGCATGAACATCTTATTAATGGACAAGGGTTGTCAAATATATTTAGCAACCAAGTTCTACCTCACCTGCTCAAATAAAATGGATTTTAAAAATGTCTTTGAGGCATCTTCCATGTACATTTCATGCCCTAAGCATAAAGTGAACTATGATGCTCACTTTAACATAAAAAAGACTAGTCTCATAGCCTACTGATATTGTCCCGCTGTTTAAAACCAAGAGGCAACAAAGCTCTCTAGGCTATTCAGTAATGTGGGATATAGGCGTTATCTAAAAAGAGCAGTCCGATTAGTTCTAATTTAATGTCGTTCTGTAGTCTAGACTCGATGAACAGGAGAACTTTAAGTTGTATATTTACAGGTCTATGCTCACTATGGTTTGGGATCATTATGCTTTCTATTACAGTAAGACCCCTCCCAGGCATAATTTATTGAGTTCCTCTGAAACCACACACAACTAAGACATTGGAGTTCGGGTTCAGATACCTCGCAAATTCCGATATGGCTATTTTTAACGACCTAAGCTCTAACTATTAAAAAAACGTCGCTAACCGTAAACCAAGAATTTCATGAGAAAAGCAGCGTGATTGATTCCCTTAGCCAACCTTGTTACAAGAGACCTAGACATCTGGGCGGGGTGTAAGTAAGCGCCGCTTTCTTCACATATAGTTCTTCTGAATATCTCAGGCTGAGGAGCGAGAACTATCAACAGTATACCAGTCAATGTAAGTATGTTAAACTGTAGCCAATTTACGCACGCGGCTTTTTTTTTGGTCGATGTTGCAAAATAGCAAAAGTAGTTCTGGAGGTAGGCTAAACGTGACTATATATTATTATTATATTAATGTTATAAACCCATGGAAAAGGTTAAAATCCAAGACTAAACGTGATAGTATTAGTACTGTAATTGGAAAGGATTATTTTTAGCATGTCTTGAATTGTAAAAGGATCTAGAATGTTTTGAATAATGATTGTTTAGGCTGCCAAGGATATTTACACAAATTACACAAATTAGCCACAGTCTATTAAACATCAGGGAATCAAACACGGAATTGGCATTTAATTCCAAGACAAAATGACGACTCTGTCTAATTGTCTGTAACATATTAAATCATAAAGCTAAGATAAATTGCACGTCGTTAATCTTTCTTTTTCTTTATAGAAACATTTCTGAATGAATAATTACAGGATTGAAGGATATTACGTCTACAGGTAGTATACTTTTTTTGTCTCTTCAAATGCCGTGTCATCTGTTGGGGAGATAGCAACCAAAGCAAATGCTTCAGTTAGGCTTAAATATAGGCTACATAATGCAATTCCATTCAAACAAAGTTAATGTAATGCCCAATAGTGTCTCATATTTGTGCTGTGCAGTTAAACATACAGATTGAAATGTTCAAACAAAAAACACTGCTGTAAGATAGGTTACTTAATTGTGCTGTTGCAGTTGGCTAACTAGTAGTTACTATAAAGTAATGAGATATACCGACTTATAAACAACCAGTGGAAGAGCAGATAATGTTATGCACACTACTGGCAGCAGCTTAGAACAGCAGTCTGTCAGACCAAACAAGGTGTATCATTGCAGCTCTCCTCTATCCCTGCAACATGTATTTCCGCTGTGAGTGGATCATTAGTGAATGATCAGGCTTCCTGTACATACAATAAAAACCTCTTAGCTGATGATAATGATGATGTGCAACATGTCACATCACATGTATCAGTAAGTCCATAGCAGTTTGCCTTAACAAAAATGCAGTTTATTTGTATTGTTTGCAAGTTATTGGTAGCAGCCTGCATTTGTGTTCCCAGCATGTTAATTGCTCTCTCTTTTGCATCGCTGCATGATGTACATGGGCAGAAATTCAATGTATGTCAATGTTGCTTTTTGTCATCACACTTTAAGATAACTTTCTCAATGCAAAGCTTAGGCTATATGGATTTTTTTTATCCACTGGTGATGTTGCATAATGGGCAGTTTCCGTCTGTATCAGGTAAAAATCAAAAGCACAGTGACAGGCTCTGAACAGATGAGGGCAGCATCCATTCAGGAGCAGTTTCCCCCTGTTTTTGATCATATTTCACATAATCTTCTGCAGAAAGAAGCAAGGAGAGCATGACAATGAGGGAAAGCCTAATCAGCATAATGAACATCTGGAAATTGAACTCTTTGACTTGTGCATATTAGCGTGATCAGAAAGACCCTATGAAAGTTCAGTGCTTCATGTACTAAATCGATTAGTTGAACAACAAAGAACCTTGAAGCATATACTGTTTAAGTTCGCCTATGGGTGGCCCCTTTTTGCATATATCCAGACGTCCAAGTAACGTCTGTTTACATTCACAATTTCAAACATCTGTGCTCCTATTTACATCTGGCTTTCAACTGAGCATATGATTAATAGTCTGTCTATTTATTATGACCGCCGCGCAGCGAAGAAATTGGAAGTGTAGGATCATTATGACACCATCTGTATGCACGCCAAGTTTTGTGGAATTCCGTTCATGGGGGGCCACACAATGAATTAATTTATGTTACTATACACCAACTGGCCTGTAGGTGGCCGGAGACAGTTTTCTGTGTATATGTCGAGAACCGTAGGGCCTAGGAGGTCCACCTTCTTTATGTATGTTGGTCTTAAGGGGGCATGTCAACCCATCCCATTACCACTTATTTCATGTATAGCGCCACCTAGTTAAAAATTAAAAAGCAAAAAATTAGGTGTTTTCATCACAATATCTCTGGCTGACAAGGTCAAAACTGCACGAAATTAAAAGTGTAGGATCATTATGACACCCTCCAAATGCATGCCAAGTTTTGTGTACTTTCGTTCATGGGGGGCCTTACAATAAAATAATGTATGTGTACATTTAGTGACGTACACCAACAAGGATTCCCGGGACACTGAAAGACCGGGGTACACAAAACTTGGTGGGCATGTACCCCCACATGGATAGCATGGAACCGTCATTTTTCGTTTTGATCTGTAGCCCCCCCGCTGGACTGGACCCCCCGAAAGGAGGGTAGGGCAGACACAGTTCTCTGTGAATATCTTAAGAACTGTAGGGCCTAGGATGACCATTTTTTCCCGTATGTTTGCCTCCAGGGGTCATGTTAACCCATTTCATGTGCACACATGTGCACAAACAGATACACACACATACACACATACATTCACAATAATCATACGTATGACACATACTCACACAGTAGACATATGTACGCTTGCATGCACAGGCACACACACAAGCACGCACAGGCACACACACACACACACACACACACACACACACCCACACACATAACATAAACATAACACAAACAATCAAGAATTTCTCAGAATTATGAACAGGCAAGATGGAGGTGGGGTTGTATAAAATTCATTTTACATGTGAAATCTATGAACTAATCATGTTTTGGTACTTGTTGTCTAGCAGATACCAGTGAGAATTGAGTGTGGATAATGCAATTTAGTGAGACAGTTAGAATCATATAGGCCTTTCAGCGTGATTTCTTTTTGTGGAAAAATTGTGCTGGACTGGGCGGCGGTCATATTTTGTACCGCTCTGCGGTACATCTAGTTTTGTCAAATATGGTCATAAGGAAATGTTTGGTATGCTTTGATGAGATTCGTCTTTGTCAGAAGACTTTGACAAGATTTGGGAAAGATTCTTGAAAGACTGGAGTCTTTTAACTACAGTAATAACCCACATTTAAGCTTTACTCAAAGGACTACAATCTTTCAAAAATCTTTCCCAAATCTTGTCAAAGTCTTCTGGTGTAAGGATGGCTTTAGTGCACACAGAGATCTTAAACTGACTCTGTACCAACACAGTCTGTATTTGCTTGTTCCAGCACTGTTCCACAAAGTTGCATAGTGCACCAGGCATTCTGTGTCTGTTGGAAATGTCACAGACACCATTCTCTATGTTATGTTAAGTCGGTTTTTGATGCGGTTATCTTGAGGCAAAAACCTATTGTTGCTCTAACTCTGCCTGTTATGTTAAACATTACAAAGTGTTTCAAGTGTTCCTAACCTTTCATCTCTGACTTATTCACAGAGGTTGTACACACTGTACTAATAGTTTCTAATTTAAACAAGCTCTGTGTAGATTAAAAAATAGAAACTCTGCAAGCCCAATCTGATTCACTGATATGAAAAACTTTAATTGCTAGTAATTGCTGGGGACATTTTGACTGAACAATGGACCATATTTGATCACAAAGTCATGTTCTCAGAGAGCTGGAGGATGCCTAGCCCACTTCCTTTGGAGAATAAATAAGCATGCTACAATTACACAGACTCAGGCGACTGAATCCAAACCTACAGTAAATGCCTTGGAGTAGACCCCTCTTTAGTCAACAACAGACGGATGTTGCTGCCATTGATCCCCACAGTACTCCCACTGATGGTTCCGCTTTTTTCAGGCACATTCTTAATTAGGTCCAGGTGGCTCATATCTGGAGGATTGCCAGTTCCCAACGCACAGCTTTAGGATGAGAGGGTGTGTGATGTTATTTTCAGTCAAAACAATCTTTACTGCTGTTTTGAATATGTTTAGGTTCTTCTTTCATAACGGTTAACTACAGTATGAAGAAGGGAAATGTGTGGTGTGGTGGGGAAGTGGTAACATCACAGCCTGACAGTTGCTTGCTTGCGTTGCGTTGCATGCTATGTTCCTTGTGGTTGCGTTGGTTGATTGGATGGATTTGGATTAAAGTGTCTGCTAAATAAGGAAGCTTTAAACTTTCATTTTAAACATGCTTGGTCATTTCGACCTTATTCTGTACCATGATTGATAATACTGACTCAGATACAAAGCATTTGTTTCTTTGCTTTATTATTCATATTTGGCTTATGGCAAAAGCACAGTAAGTATTTCCTTGCAGATGTCAGTTTCATTATTCCACGGCGAGAAATAACCCCTTACAATGAGTGTTTTATATTAGCCGAGCCCCTCCACTGATTCGGCAAGCTCAGGAGGAGAATGCAAAAGGAGGACTTTCCCTCTGTTCCTCTGTTTGGTGATGGATGGCATGTCTGCAAGACTCACTCCAGAGGAAATGAATTTTTTTTCCTAATGGTGAACATCAAAAGAAATACCATCGTTACATAACAAATGGTCACAGATGTCTTTAAGGCAACTGCCTCTAGAAGACCTCTCCAATGCCAAGCCTAGCTGCTTGATACAGGGGAATCTCCACAGAGTGAGAGAGGTGCCCAACTGAATAGACCTGAAATTTTAGTACCAACACTGCTGAGGACTCTGGAGATACTCTAGACTAGAGAACACCTCTGTGCCTTCTTCTCTGTTTTAACGCAGATTTAATGGCTTCCATGTGGCCTCTGACCGACACGTCATTTGTTACCATGATAGCTTCCTGAGTTGGTGACCATGTAGGAGTCCTGGCAGCTGTTTAGTATTGACAGTGGAACCACAGATGCACTCATCACAGAGAGATGGTGTGTGACATACGGCCTGTAGTACTGACTTTAAGCAATGTGCTCTTCTAACATAATTAATTAACCAGCTTCTATGCAACGAACTTGTACAATGTACTGTATTAAAAATCACCACCGTCATCAACAAACATTGTGAATGTGCCATAGCTTTGGGTAGTATCATGAGATGTGAAGATATAGTCAGAGGCGGACAGTACACAGCTTCATTACTTGAGTAAAAGTACAGATCAGTACAAAAAAGTACAACAGTCAGATGTCTACTTAAGTAAAAGTACTGAAATACTTGTTTTTAAAAGTACTTGAGTATCAAGAGTAAATTTTCTAAATATTGCATTACTACTGCCACAGTGCTTACATTTATGTACAGAAATGTCCTACATGGAGTTATGAAAAATGTTAATGTGGAGAATGTAAAAGAAATTGAAAGTAAAATTTCATCTTTTTACCATGTTGCCAGAGATGGGCAGTATTTATAATACATGTATTTAAAATACGTATTTCAAATACAAAATACTATTTTGTAATTGAAACGAAAACTATTATTAACTTGTTCAGCAAATTGAAATAGTCTGGCGAGGTGGGGCCACGGGTTGGCACATTCCCGGCATCCAGTAACCTTCTGCGTCTTCATCCATTGTTTCGTCCATGGTTTCGTCTCCTATCTAAATCTGACCATGGAGTTGACTTTGGCGGAAAGCTGAAGGTGATTGCTGATAGGCTGTCCCAATCAGTGGCGCCTGCACAATCGAATCACGTTTGAGAGGGAAACAACAAATTGAGGGTTTCCGAGATTTTTCTTTTTTCCTTTTTTTTTAGAAGAAGTAACGGGTACTCATGGTTATGTAGTGGAGTAAAGAGTACAGTATTTTCCTCTCAAATGTACTTGAGTAAAGTCATGAGTACTCCCCAAAAATGATACTCGAGTAAAGTACAACTCTTAAAGTCCCTCAAAATAGTACTCAAGTACTGTACTCAAGTAAATGTACTCCGTTACTGTCCGGCTCTGGATATAGTATGTCAAATGTAATCAGACACTGGAATTTCTATTCTGTATTTATGCTGTTTAATTTTGACTGTGATAGCACCACAGCTAGGGTGACCAGATGACCCGGGTGAAATTCGGGACAGGGACGGAGGGTGTTACACGTAGATGAATTACAAAACTGCACCAAAAATCTTTTTATGCCATTTTTTTTTATCTATAAACTAAACTGTCGGTCATTAAGAAAACATAATGATTATGTTGTTGTAGCTTTGTGTAACCCAGACATCAGCAACAATCATTATAAGACCAATCACTCCTTCTCGTAGCTTCCTGCACTTTTCCTGTCCTCACTGCTGCAATTTGCACACTCGTTTGTGTTTTTTTAGCGGCGTAGCGGCGTAGCCTCCATGTCAATAATGAATGAAAATTAGCTTATTATCAATGCGTGTCAATTTGAGCGAGTATGCTACACATTTTTTCTACAAATACAGGACTGCTGCAGGCAATGAGCTGCCAACCACCATGAATGAAAAGTTCTATCAGACAATAGCATACTCAAGACTCTGTCTTATTAGGCTACAATTTTCGCTACAATTAGGACAGGATTCGGGATTAAGGACAACCAATTGCATTTCGGGACTGTCCCGAATTATTTGCATAAAGCTACACTAAATTGTGCATTGCACACAATGTGGGTGCTGTTCTATTCTATGCATTGTTCACATTGTGAGTGCTGGTTTTACACAAGTATTACTTTCTCTACATCACATAGCTGTCGTTCCATCTGCTGTCCTCTCAGTTCTCCTCTCTGTTCTCTCCAGGACCACAGCGCATGCCATGTGCTTTCCATCTTACAGCTTAGAGAAAGAATGGAAATGAATTGTGCTTTAAGGGATGGCTATCTTTTGCAAAGCCATGTTGATGGCTACCATGGTCTGTCGTCAGTTGAAATACAAGTAACTTATTTACACAAAGTCATTGTATTTTACATGTTATTTATTTCAGGCTTTCAGAAACGCTGTGAACATGGCAAAGACTTGTGTTCTTTTTGGTGCCATGATCGCAGCATCTTGTTTTCTCCTGAGTGCATCACAAAAAACAGGTAAATGTATCTCTGAAACAAAACAGATGCCTTATGATTATCAGGAACTTTCTGACACTTTCTGGTAACAATTTGAGTATGACAACTGTCTGTCAATCGGATTGCTTTTCTTTCACTGATGAGAATGAATCTTTCTCCCAGAATGCACACAGGAGGCTGTGGCTGATATTGTCTTCCTGGTTGATGGCTCATGGAGTATTGGATCAGAGAACTTCCAGCGTATCCGGGAGTTCCTCCACAGTCTGGTAGCCAGCTTTGATGTGGCTCCAGATCATGTCCGCATTGGCCTGGCGCAATACAGCAACACTCCCCGCACAGAGTTTAACCTTAACACCTATCAGAATAAACAAGAGATTCTCGAGTACATTGACAAGCTGCCGTACCAGGGTGGCGGTACAATGACTGGCAAGGGACTGGACTTCATCCTGAAGGAGCATTTTGTGCAAAGAGCAGGAAGCCGTGCCGGAGAGAATGTGCCCCAGATTGCTGTGGTCATCACAGATGGCCAGTCACAGGACAACGTTGAACCACATGCCAAGGACCTGAAGAATCAGGGCATCACCATTTACGCCATCGGCATCAAAGATGCGGACGAGGAGCAGCTGAAGGAGATTGCCACCGAGCCCCATGACCAGCATGTGTACAGCGTCTCTGATTTCAGCGCTCTTCAGGGCATCTCTCAGAACATCGTCCAGGTGCTGTGTACCACCGTGGAGGAGGCCAAACGGCAGACCATACAGGTTCCTGCAGGTAGTGCAATTCACTTAATTATTAGACAGAAACCAGCATTTGAAGGTTGTGCGCTGTCTTGTTATCTTGCAAGTACAAATACCAGACGTAGTAGAGAGGAATTAAATTAAATTAACATGTAAAGAAGAAAGTAAAGAAGTTAAGAGAAACATTTTGTATACTTAATTTTAAATGGCATTCTGATGTCAATACTTGGGTTGCTAAATCCTCTGCTATCTCTAGTGCTTAACTTGCAAATAAATATAAATTTATTTATCTTTTTATCATTTCAGATTGTCAACAGGCAACTGTTGCTGACATTGTGTTTCTTGTGGATGGCTCAAGTAGCATTGGTGTGGATAGCTTTAATCAGATGAAGCAATTCCTTCAATCATTTGTGAGTGGACTTACTGTAGCATCAGACAAAGTGCGCATAGGCCTAGCACAGTTCACTGATGACACGTACCAGGAGTTCCTGCTGAAGGATCATGACAACGTCAAAGATGTACTTAATAAAATTGCCCAGCTCCAGTTCCGTCAAGGAGGAACTTATTTGGGAAAGGGCCTCACCTTCCTTCACAATAAGTACTTTACCCCAGACGGAGGCAGCCGACCTAACGTCCCAAAGATTGCCATTGTGATCACAGACGGTGAATCCTCTGATGACGTGGCAGGACCAGCCCTAATGTTGCGGAGAATGGGGATTGTCATCTACGCCATTGGTGTTGGCAACTATGATGCCAAACAGCTGCAATCTGTTGCCAACAAACCTAGTAAGCGCTTCTTGGTGGGCATCAACAACTACCAGGAGCTGCAGAATGTAATAGACCGTATGCAGAAAACCGTTTGCACCGCTGTGAATATCCAAACAGAGGGTAAAGTGTATTATTTTCTTAATGCTTTGACACCTACAGATCAACTTGGCCTCGATATTAGCAACATTAAAAATATACATTATTTAATGTTAATACAATTCCATTGTTCCTTCTAACTGCGTCTAATGTATGATTTTTTCAAATTGGTTTATTAAGTCCTCTCTTTTATACCTTGTTTCAGATTTAACACCAAAATATGCTGATATTTTCTTCCTTGTGGACAGTTCGGCTCAGTCACAGATTCAGGTCATAAAACAAATGCTTATTCGACTTTCTAATCAACTCAACATAAACATAGACGGCAATCGAATGGGCCTGGCTCAGTTTGGTGATACTGTCAAAGTGGATTTCAAGATGAACCAGTTCACCGCAAGATCTGATATCGTGGAATATTTGAAAAGATGGAGATTGACGGGAAGTCGGACGCGTAACACTGGAGAGGCAATAATCCATGCCCGCCATAATTTTTTCACTTCGGAGAATGGAGCCCGTGGATTTAAACCCTATTTGGTGCTCATAACATCAGGGAAATCAGATGACAATGTGATCAAAGCGTCACGCGTTATTAAAGCACAAGGCGTGACTGTACTTACTGTTGGGCTTGGCCAAGCTGACAGAGTGGAGCTTCAGACCATTGCAACAGACCCTTATATCTATTTTGGACAATCAACTCAACAGACGATAACAGACATCAAGGCTGCTGTTGACGAGACTGCTGATGCCACTGTTAAAACTGGCAAGTAGTGTTAAAATGTATTTATGATGATTTATTTGTCTGAAATATACATTCCAGTTTTACCATACATAGTGAAGAAATCACAAAACAAAAGCTGTACCTCACAGACACACACTTTGTTCTTTCTGTGTGGATCGCTTTGATAGTATGCTAGCAGTAGCAGTCTCTGCTGGCTAATATTAGTATTGCATTCACCAACAAACCCAAACCTTTTTTTAGTAAATTAATTTAGACGTTGGTTTCTATAACTGAATTGTTTGTTTATTATATCTGGCTTTATATGCACTGTTTACTTTTTCATTTAATGCCATCTTGCCATCTGTGTTTCAGAGTGTACAACAGCCAAAGTAGCAGACATTGTGTTCATTGTGGATGAATCCAGCAGCATTAATCATGCTTCAGTACACAACTTCCAGCTGATGCGGGCATTCATGGCAAGAATCCTCAAAGACCTTGATATCAGCTCAAAGGGTGTGAGGGTGGGCTTAGCCACTTACAGCGATGACCCTCGACCCGAGTTCTACTTGAACACATATGATAATAAATTCGATATTTTGCAGAGCATAAAGCGGCTACCATACCATGGGGGCAACACATACACAGGGAAAGCTCTGACATTTGCAAAGAATAACATGTTTACCAAGGAGAGGGGCAGCCGGCGTGACAGTGGTGTGCAACAGATTGCTGTAATAATCACAGACGGTGTGTCTCACGATAACGTCAGTGGTCCAGCTCTGAAATTGCGTGATTTAGGAGTTAAAGTCTATGCAGTGGGTATTAAAAATGCATCTATGAATGAACTGCGAAAGATAGCCACTGACCCAGTTAGGAACTATGTGGTATCCATTGATGATTTTGTGAAACTTAAGTCAATAGAAGCAAATCTGGCAAAAAGAATTTGCCGTGAGATTACGAAACCACCCACACCACCACCCAAGAAAAAAGGTCAGTGTCTCCAGCAGTGCTTGAAAGTGATAAATTTACATTAAATAAAATGTAAACAGCCCCAGGATTGTGTATTTTTATAGTAATTATGTTCTGTGTGGTTTTTGTCGTGTAGACTGTGTCCAAACAGAGGAAGCAGATTTTTTTTTTTTGATTGACCAGTCATCCAGCATTGCCTATGAGGATTTTGGCCGAATGAAAAAGTTTGTTTTGGAATTCATACGGATGTTTCCTATTGGACCAAAACAGGTACGTGTTGGTCTGGCAAAGTTCTCAACCAGTCCTAGCCTGGAGTTCAACCTGGCCGATTACACAGACAAAAAGTCTTTGGAGAAGGCTATGGATGCTGTCGAACAAACTGGAGGTGACACTTATACAGGGGCCGCTTTAAATTTCATGAGCCCGTATTTTGAGGAGGCTGAAAAGAGTCGTGGTGATAAGGTACCCAGGTACCTCATTGTAATAACAGATGGGGAGTCACATGACAATGAAGTTGTGAAAAGGGCAGCAGAGAGATTACGCCAACAGAAAATCACCATTTATGCCATTGGGGTGAAGGATGCCAATAACGACGAGTTGCTGGACATTTGCGGTGATCCGAAGAGGAGGTTCTTGGTCAATGACTTTGATGCACTTAGACCACTCAAGAATGATATCGTGACACAAATATGCACTGAAGCAGGTGAACCAAATGTGTTTTTATGATTGAAGTATATGACTTGATATAAATATTTTCAAATTGTGTTCTTTGGACTGTAAATTGGTTTGACTAAGCTCTGATTTGTCCCATGCAGCATGCAAGGAAATGCTGGCTGATGTCATATTTCTGGTGGACAGTTCTGGAAGCATTCACCCTGCAGACTTCCTCATGATGAAGGCTTTCATTAACAACACAATTACGCGGTCGGTCATTGGGCCAGACTCTGTGCGCATGGGGTTGCTGCAGTTCAGCACCGTCCAGAGGGAGGAGTTTTCTCTTGACAGCCCCCAAACCCAAAATGACCTTGTGCAGAAAGTGAACGCCATGCAGCAATTGGGTGGGGGAACTCTGACCGGTCAAGCTCTCAGCTTTACCTCCCAGTACTTTGACACCTCAAGGGGCGGGCGCCTCAATGTCCCAAAGATCCTGATCGTCATCACAGATGGTGAAGCCCAAGATGCCGTTAAGTTGCCTGCGCAGGCTCTGAGGGACAAAAATATTGTCATCTACTCCATTGGTGTGGACGGCGCCAATATAACCCAGCTGAATGAAATCAGTGGCATCACAGACAGGGTGTATACAGAGAGAGACTTTGATGGCCTCAAGTTTTTGGAGGATAAGATCTTCTATAAGATCTGTCATCCTGACACTAGTAAGTGATTGCAGTCCACAGTGAGATGACCAATGCTTTAAATGAGACAGAAAATATATTGCTTTTGTCCAAAAAAGAAAGAGCACCTGAACAATTTGTTATCTCTCTATTCTTTCTTCTGTCCTTTCTAATTTCCTTCATAGTCATTGAATCAACTATAAAAGTAAAACTCTACACACATGTTTTCCCATACATGAATTAAGGGTAGACTGAACAAAAACAATGAATAACTTCACTAAAGAATATTTCATCCTTTTGGTCAAGGATTAGGATTAATCCAAGAAACTGTCTACATATGATTTTTGTCCAGTGACATTGCTGTTATACAAAATGTTTGTGTGCAATATAGGGCTGCACAATTATTACAATCGCAGTCGTAATCGCAATATGACATTTGGAATATTGAACTGAATCAGATCATTCACATTCAAAAATCATATAGCAAATCGTAATCGCAATATCTGTCAGACAAATCACAGGTACAAATTTTCCCCAAATCATGCAGCCCTAGTACATTAACATGCAATTGTATTCCCAAGCAATACTTTGTCACACACACAGAGACACAATATCTCTCATGCACACACACACACAACTGTTTTGTGTCTACTCCCTTTTAGATTGCACAAGGACAGAGGTGGCAGACATGATCTTCCTTGTCGATGGCTCCAGCAGTATTAGTGCGGATCAATACAAGAGCATGCAACACTTTATGACCTCACTTGTGAATAGCACGAATGTTGGAAAGAGCCTGGTCCGATTTGGTGCCATCGTCTACTCGGACGACGCAGAGTCCATGTTCACTCTGAATCAGTACACTACCGCAAAGGAGGTACGAACGGCCATAACAACCATTAGAAAACCAGGTGGAAACACTTACACAGGTGCTGCGCTTCGCTACACACTGGACTACTTTGGAAAACAACATGGTGGCCGTCGCGAGCAGGACGTAACTCAGATCCTTTTCATCATTACTGATGGAGCAGCCACAGATCCTGTTTTACTGCCTGTGTGGTCGAAAGAGATCCTGAGTTATGGGATCATGATATATGCCATTGGTGTGGGAGAGGCCAAAGAGAGTGAGCTGAAGATCATGACTGGAGGAGACAGAAGAAGGGTGTTTTATGTGAGTGACTATGATGCTTTGGAGGTCGTGCACAAGAACATCTCCAGAGAGCTTTGTAAAGACATCAAACCACGTAAGTCCTTTTTTAAATTAAATAAACAGTCTCAGGTGCCCCCATGTCAGCTGGGTTCTGCTAAAGGTTTCTTCTTATTTAGTTTTATCTATACTACTGTCAACTTTGTGTATGTTCTAGAGGCCTTGGTGTCTGAAAAGAGTATTGAGACCATGCTTATTGTTATCAATGCTCACTGAAGCTATATGAATGAATGTCATTGGTACTGATACTAAAAAATCATTGCAAGCAGGCCTGGATCTAGACTGCTCAGATTGTGTGTGTGTGTGGAGGGAGGGGGGGCGGTGTCACAATGAGTGGACCCTTTTCTTAGTTTTAATATAAGAGTATATTCTTGCAGTAACATCATGTAGGTTGCCAGATTGCAAGCACATGAACTAAATTCAAAAGTCATTTCTAATGTGAAATTGAGCAAATTATGATTTTTTCTTTAGCATGCGAGAAAAAGGAGGTAGACCTGGTCATGTTGACGGACAGCTCCGGCAGCATCAGTGTCGCTGACTTTGCCATCATGAAGACGTTTATGAAAAAGGTGGTGAGCAGCTTCCACATCAAACCAGAGGCTGTGCAGGTGGCCCTAGCCCAGTTCAGCGCTTTCCCCAAGAAAGAGTTCCACCTCAACGAGGTTGACAGTGAAGCCACAGCACACGCTAAAATTGATGCCATTGATCAAATTGGACAAGGCACATATATCGGAAGGGCCCTTGAGTTCACCAGGAAGCGGTTCTTCCAGACAGCAAATGGCAGCCGGAAAAACAAGGGTGTCTCACAGAACCTTATTGTGATCACCGATGGCGACTCACAGGATGAAGTGAAAGAAGAGGCAATCTTGCTCAGAGCCATGCACGTTGATGTGTATGTCATTGGAGTGGGCAATATCCACAGGGATGAGCTGATTCAGATTGCTGGCACTGCAGAGAGGGTCTTCATCGTGAACGACTTTCGTGTCCTTGAACAAATCAAGTCAAAAGTGGTGGAAACTGTTTGCAGGCCACCAGGAACCTCGCGTAAGATGTTTGATCAAATGTTTTTAATAATCTTTACTATCTCCTTGTAAAATTGTTTTTTTCCCCCCATAGATAATATTAACATGTACTGTACTTTGATTTTTCTTCAGCCTTCATTTGCTCTGTGGACATCGGCATTGGGTTTGATATTTCCAACAGGCCCAAACCATCACTATTCAGTACACAAGTGAAACTGCAGAATTACCTACTTGAGATTGCTGAACGCATCCCCTCACTACCCAACCTGTGTTGTGCACAGGGCCAAACTATCGAGGCACACATCGGCTTCCGTCTAGTCTCTAAAGAGGGCAAGGTGCTAGATAAATTCAACTTTGAAAGAGTCAGCAAAGATGTGATGACAAAGGTGCTGGCGTTGCAGACAGTAGAGGACCTAGCCTTCAATGCGCAGCTGCTGAGGTCCTTTAAAGATATGTTCAGCACTTCAACTGCTGGTGTGAAGGTAAGCATGCCAAACAGTAAGCAAGAGGATATATATGTCATTAATGATATACAATGTTTATACATAATGCCTATAATAATAGTACTGACCTCTGTTAGACTCATAGTACATGGCTATGATTACAAATGCACTAAAACCACTCAGTTTCTTATATCTTTTAAAAACAGCAACTACATACAAAATCTGGCTTTGGGGTCCTGTGATGGTTTAGATAGCACAGTTGCACACTGCACCAAATAAATGGCCTTTGTTCTTGCTTGTTGTAGTCACCCTTCGATTCACCTTATTCAGGCAGTGGCCATTGTGTAAACCATTGTGTAAAGGCTACAGGGTACACTGCCTACAGTATGTCATTAATGCATAGAATACAACAATTCTATGGTTTGTGTACCCTGCAGCCTCGTTTTGGTTTACAATGGCCGCTTGAGTAAGGTGAATAGAGCTGTTCCTCTGAGCCTGCTTTTGCTCGACTGGCTCACAGAAGATGTCATATTGCATTTGAGCTGCATGCACATTAATAAGTGTACTGTGTTTTCTTTACATTTTTTTAGGTGCTGATCATCTTCACTGATGGGCTTGATGATCCCGTTGAGATGCTTCAGATAGAGTCTGAATCTCTGAGAAATAGCGGTATGTCTTCAAATATGAATTTTTAACATACTGCACATTTGTGGAGCAGACATACCTAACATCCTTATCAAGCTACTGGAAGATTTTAGAAAGAAAACTTGACCCTGAAGACTCTTCACAAGAGCTAATTCTGTGTTGGATATGATCATCATTCAGAATTAACATGTATTGCAATATGAATTGGATTGTGGCCTCTGTATTGTGATAAGTATCTTATCGTGAGGTTGCAGGCAATACCCAGCCGGAAGAATGTTGCAAGAATTTCTTGATGGAATTGTCAGAGCTCCTCAATCCTGTCAATATTTAGAAGTATCATAGGGTTAAGAAATTGCATGTGTCTGGAGTTACCTTTAGAGTGGTTCCAGGTAGGGATGCACCGATAAATCAGCCAACATCGGTATTAGCCAATATCGGCCTTGTTGACTGATATTGAAATGTTGTGCTATGAAGGCTTGAAAGACTTGAAGATGGTTCAGTTCTTTTTTGTTAATGAATATTTTTCTTTTAACTCTACTGAAGGGTATACTTGGCAACAAAACCAAAACAAACAAACAAAGATATTGGTATCAGTTATTGGTCAAATGGTTATTTTATACATGGTATCAGCCCAGAATTTCTTAATCGGTGCATTCCTAGTTCCAGGGGGATTGGAAACTTGAAGGATGTTGTATGAAACCCACTAGATGGGATGTCTAGACAGCATACAGTAGCTTTGAGGAAACAATGAATGGTGAGCGTACAGTAGCTTTACTAAACTCTCACAAATCCACTCAGTTTTTTCCACCGTGTTGTTCTTCTCTACTTTCTGACCAGATGTCCACGCACTTCTGGCGGTGGCTTTGGATGGAGCCACAAATGCCCACGAGCTGGAGCTGGTTGAGTTTGGGCGAGGATTTGGCTATAAGCAACCTCTTGCCATTGGAATGCAAAATGTGGAAAGTGCCATACTGAAACAAATTGTAAGAAACGTTTTATGAAAATCTGTTGCTACCACTCCTCTTAACTGTATGCTTTTTATGCACTGTCTGTAAAATATAATTTCCATTATTCAGGATTTGTACAAGTTTTGTAATTTGTAGTGACCAGGGCTACGATACCTGTGCATTTTTATTTTCCATTTCCCATGTTAATTAACAGGTTAGAGCTTTCACATTTCCTCTGTGATACGCATGTCTCAACAGCGAGTCATCTAGAGCAGTATTTTTTGTGTCACGGCACCCCTTGCTTATAAAGACACAATATTGTTCAGGGAAATGCAGAAAACTAAGAACAGTTTTGCAAGGAGTGCCACTAGGGTGTAAGGCTGGGTGTCCCTCTGGTGATCTTCAGTTTAGGGATCCAAAGAATTCACAAAGATTCACAAAGAGATAACCCATGTGAGTGCTTTAGATCTTTGCAACATTTATGAGAAAACTAGTTTTGTATATATACATTGTATTGACTAATGTAATAATGTCTCAAAATAACACATAATACAACTCTTAATTAATCCAGGATAAAAAAAAACAGTAGGCCTACAGCAGGCTACCTTTTTTAAACATGTATTTATTATGGATTTTGTTAATTTTACAAACAGAACAATACAAAACAACACTATAGCACACAATAAGGCACATTATAAAGAAGCAACAGCAACAGAAAATATGCTGGTTATAAAGCATAGATATAGCATATGGTTTGTACTTACAGTAGGCTACCTAGTGTAATTCAATATAAATCCATAAGGAGTATAAGCATACCTGTTCTTCATTATGAGCCCCATGTCAGAGAGGTCTGTGCCTTGCCACTTATTGTTTTATGCTTGTCCATTATGTAAGGGATAACGGCCGCCGAGGTTTCCTGTTATACATAGTTAATGGACGAGGAGGAGGCAAAAAAACTCCCCGACGTATCAGCTGAGGGCAGTTTCCTCAGCCGAGTCCATAACGGGACACCTCGGCGGCCGTTATCCCTTACATAATGGTTATTCAGAATTTATAGCCACCCACCAGCCAATTAGAAAAGAGTATCTTCTCTTTGGGTGATGAAATTTAGTTGGATAGGCCTATATTGAATGAATCATTGAAATTAAAAAATAATGTGTTAGAAACAACACAAACTGTATTATTGTCCCTATATGGACATAGAGATGTGTGAACCCGAGCACACCGAAAATCAGGAGGATAACGCAGCGGATGGTAGGCCTACTCGAGATTTATATTAATGAAGACGATTAGAGAGGAGAGGAAGTGAGAGTGGGGCAAAATGTTTGTCCAGCAACAGCTTGCCAATGACAACTGAGAATGAGAGTGTTTGTTGTAAAGAGTTCCACTTAGGATTACTGTCAAGACCTAGCCAGTTCAACCGATTCACGTCACTCACTACCCAGGAAATCATTAAGACATGCATAACCATGGCGGCCTACGAGTTAACAGGTTTTCTACATTTTTTATACCACCTTTTTTATAGCTGATGCCAACGTTAATCTTATAAGGCCAACATGTCGTACTAGCCTGGGTTCCTTTAAAAAAAAAAAAAAAACAACACAATTTGTGTTATTTTCAACACATTCGTTTTAAGAGAGAACATGGTAGACAATTCAGCCATTTCCTTTTATAGTGTTTCCCTATGAGCCCATATAACACTTTTACCAAAACAGTGTGTGCCCTGGAAGAGAAAGATTTGCTGGTGGCAGATCCAGCTGAAAGTGTACTATTTGTACTATTTCTGTGTGGTGTCTGTCGTGCTTCAGCTTGTCTGTATATATATATATATATATACACACAGACTATATATATATATATGGTCTGTATATATAAGTCATTCCTCTTTGACTTTTTGACTTTACTTAACCCTTCAGCCGGTACGATCACACCAGACAAGAATGCTGGAAATTGAACGTTCTAACGAATAACTAGGTTTATTGAATTCAACATGTAATTTTAGAACCTTGCATTGTTGCAGAACATAATTTTCTTTTAGAATGTTAACAGCTCCCCTGCTGAAGGGTTTACAGTAAGTCCATGTCTTGTCTGCACCTCTTTAGGATACAGCTACAGAGAGAGTGTGCTGTGGTGTGATGTGTAAGTGCAGTGGTCCAGACGGAATGCGAGGACCACGAGGACCGCCAGGCCAAAAGGCAAGGACACACTGAGAGGCAGATTTTTACATGATTTTTACATGATCAATTCATTATTAATGTATAATGAATTTTTACGTTATCAATTTATTTATTATTCTTTTATATGTGTGCTTGCTTTGTGATTCCAATTAATGTGCTGGCCATCATCTGTGCAGGGCCCTCCAGGCACAAAGGGTCATGCAGGATATCCCGGAGAAGAGGGTGGTCCTGTAAGTGTCATTTTCATGTATAATTATATATCTGTATAAATCTAATAGTGTGTGTGTGTGTGTGTGTGTGTGTGTGTTTGTTTGCCTTTGGGGGCTAGGGATGGAATGGGGTGTGGTAAAGCGATGTAGCGAATAGGGGGAATACGTAATACACTGTCACTAAAACAGGGCCTTCCACTTTTTCATGGCACTTGATGGCCACTGTGCTTCTCCTACACACTTGGAAAGGTATATAATTGGTTGCAAACTGCAAGGTCACCACTAGATGGCGTTAAATGCATCATACTGCACCTTTAAAGTGACTGAAGTAAGATGCCTCAGTCAGACTGCTATACAGTATTTGAAATGTACTTAAGTCTTAGAACTCAAATGTACCTTGGCAGTCACATTTTCTAACTAATCTGGCAGCCAAGTGCCACTACTTAATGTAAAATATTTTAGCTTTCTTGTCTATGTATTTCAATAGAAAATAACAAATAACAAAAAAACAAAACAAATTGGTTTCAGAGTTGTGTTCAATTAGAATAAAGATTTCAAACACCAGTTTGCTTTCTTTAGGGAGAAAGAGGCCCTCCAGGTCCAAATGGAACTCAAGGAGTGCAAGGGTGCCCTGGGAGAAGAGGCATAAAGGTACGTATGCATAATGAGTTTTGAAAACATTTTGAAAAGAAATGTCTTCTGTGAAAACTGAAAAAATATCTCATTCATTGTTGTTGGGATTTGCAGGGAGGAAGGGGCTACAGAGGCGATACAGTGAGTACAGAAATAATCGATCTTCTTTCACTTAATCTTCAATAAATGAAATGAAAAAGAAAAATGTACAATGTACATCTGCAGTGTGCTGTGTAGCACATACATCCAAATATATGAATGTAACACAGAACTGTATTAATGACAATACCACTTAGCTCATTTAGCATCATGGATCCAATTTCTGTTTGACAGGGAGAAGATGGAGAACATGGACTGGATGGAGTTAATGGTGAACAGGTAATTTACCTCCAGATTCTCTTCAACTAGGAACGCTTCTCTGGGTCGAATTTTTTTTTGTTATAGTCAAAAAATTCAGGGTGCTCTTCAAAAGGGGTTGAGTTGAAACACATTAGCATGTAGCCATTTCCGATTAAAGGCTTTTTACATGTATCAGGAGTGCCTCAACTTTCCTGTTTTTTCAATGTTATTCAGACTTTTTGCTGAAACAAACAGACATTCAATATCTTTTACTCATCCAAAATGAAACTGCAGTTATGGTAGTTTTATGATAGTCGGAATATATATTTTAACTTGTTTTTACATTAACATTTTGATATCTATCCTTCACAGGGTGTCACTGGTGTGGCTGGTGCTTCTGGAGAGAGAGGAGAGCCTGGCAGCCCAGTAAAGTCTTTTTCTAATGGGTCTATTGCATCTGCATGCACTGAACCTATTCTCATTCAACACAGCCTCAAAATCAGCATGATCATTAGATTTAGGAATGTATTTGCCAGCACATGAAATTATAGATAGAATAAAAATGCACAAGTGAACGCACTTGTGCATTCATGTTAGGTATTGTAAGTATAGAAGTATGCAAATTGGAACACAGGCAGTATTCCATCTGAAATATCCTCTCATCCTCCTGTGTGTTCCAGGGTCGCCGCGGTATTAGAGGGGACCCTGGTGTCAAGGGACAGCGTGGTCTGAGAGGAGATCCTGTAAGTTTTACTGACTTTTGGTCAGCTTTAATCACTCACTCATGTGAATTTCATGTGTATTTTGACTCACAGGTCATTCAAAAATGTTAATATTTTCTCTTACAGCAGCACAAAACATTAGTTATCATGTGATCTATGGTTGGAGAATACTACTGTTCTTTGTGATGCTATTGACACATTGTTACTAAAATCTATGTGCAACTGTGTCACATTAACTAATTGAGGGAATTGCCAGAGCAGCAACAACTTGTATTTGTTACATCAATGTTGTGTAATATAAGAGGCTCTGTGAATCTTGAGTAATATTAAGGTGCACTGGAAGACCTACAGTACATGTAGTGTCTTTTCCTGTTCAAAACATTTCCTTTTCCCTCTGTTCAGGGAGAGCCTGGGACAGACAACACTATAGCAGGCCAAAAGGGAGAGAATGGACACAGAGGAATGCAGGTTTGTGAAGTAACATGGGTGCATGATACAAATTGACAAGACAAGAGTAGATAGATTTACAGCACTACTGACTCAGCTTTTTGCCTCTTGCTCCTTTTACAGGGAGAAGCAGGACCAGACGGTTCGCCAGGGAGACCAGGGGATGCTGGAAACACAGTATGCCCATCATCCCCTCATTGCATTAATGTCTTTGGGTCTAATTGAGTCACCAATTTCACTGGTATGATTTTGATTATTTTTCTGTTTTCAAGGGCCCTCAAGGGAGAAGAGGTAACCCAGGTGTCAAGGTAAAGTTTGAACTGCTGTTGAAGAGGCAACATTGCATAAGATTTTTAGTGAGGTAGTTGTGTGCACATCCCACCTTTCTTTAGGCCAGGTGCAGGACAAAGGTATATGAGTGTAATAGAAGAGAGAACAACAGAGTTTAGCTCTAAACGTTTAATTAAAAACCAACAACGTTTCGACCCGTCTGGGTCTTCTTCAGGCCTGAGTGGACCTTCTCTCTTCTATAATATTGTCTCAAATTCAGATATGCACACGGGTTTCGGACAGATATATTTTAATCCAGTCCTATAGAAAGGCTGCTCTGAGTGATAATACAAGAAGCCACAAGAGGGCCGTAGTCTTTAACCTACCCTAGTCTTTATTTATGGCTAATCTAAATTTGACATTCTAGACAAGCCTACATAGCTGAGGGAGTTTAAGGATTTTAGGTGTGTAATATCAGCATGTTAGATATTCTATGGACTATGGATTCTATGGACATGTGAGATATTCCATGGTTAGATAATCCATGGTCTACTCTCCTGACTGAGACTACTGTATATGGAGTTAGTATTGAGCAAGATATATCATCTATTTGTATTTCCACAACAATGCGATGTATCAATTTGCTGTAACTATTTTTATTATTTTTTGTTTTTTTTTATTATTAAATGTTGTATTGGAGTTTTTAACATGGCTAGTAACAGGTTAGATGCAGATGTACTTATGAATGCTGTCAGATTGCAAGATAATTTTGTATAAAATAAAGAGCAACTTGTCTGTTCTGTTTATGCAAATGTCTATATCACAAAGAAATAATGGTAAATTTGACCAATAGTTATCAACAATATTGCTAGAATTGATTAATGTATCATGCATCTGCAGGGTTTAAAGTGTGTGTGTGTGTGTGTGGGGGGGGGGGGGGAAGCAGTTCCGCCACCTCAGATAAATTAATAATAAATATATTATTTCATACCAACGATATACTGTAGCTCGATGATATTGTTAAAATAAATGGTGAGTTAATTTTTCGCTAACAATTTTTGTCCAAAAAGTATTGCTACACCACGATACTCAATATATTCATCATTTTTCCCCATTGCATTGACACTGGATTTTAGGGTTCCCCCACCTGCCAAATCCCAGTTTAACCGCTGTGCATCTGCTTTATTACAGGGATCAATTGGAGATCCGGGAGATATTGGAATCCAGGGCAGTCCTGGGCCATCAGGCACTCAGGTAACACTGCTAGATGGACTACACATATAATCAAACGTTGCAAATGTACATACTGTAGCCCTATAGGTTGTCATTTGCAATGGGTCTGCTTAAGTAATGTAGATTCCAATAAGACGGCGTTGATGTTGATGCTGTGTATACGTTTTTAACAAATGGAAGCAGACAATAAACTCATTCCATTCTTAATCTAGAACGACCAATTAACTGTTGTTAAGAAGTTTTACTGTTAGACTTTCTGTTAAAAAATGAGGAAAGTTATACTATATACCTCTCATTAAATAGCCTGCTGATGTGTTTTGATACAAACACAGATACTGAATATGCTGTGTGTACAGAAAGCTTTTGTTGTCAAAACAAGTATGAAGGAGACCTTCTGGCAGGAGTTCATGAACTGTAAAGAAAGCAAGGAATGATCACTCATTTAGGGCTGTATTTTGGGCCACCAGCGCATGGCATAATACTCGTTATTCACCCGCGGAAAGTTGAATTCGCTATTTTGCATGTTTATTTTTTAAACATTGCGACCAGGGGTGTGGCAATTAACAACCTAGGGAGGGGCCTGGCGCGTTGTCTAAAAAACGCTATCATACACCACCTAAACCTGGTCAGAAGTCAATGGAGAGTTGTTCATATGCTATTTTAAGGGCGCATGTCAACAGTCATATTGGCAGGTGCACGCACCATCCTTCTATCATTCATGAACGCACACCAGCGCACGTCCATGCAAAGCATTACAAATTGCACGATTACAATGGGAAACATAATTAGAATAAAGATATTACGAAATACTGTACATCTCATGATGAGTAGTTATTCACCATCATTTGCAAATTGGTAATGACGGTTAAAAGTGATTAGGGGAGAGGCGAGAGACACGTATGGAACACAGCTGAAGACGCACTGTCACGAGATATAAGCAACTCCTCTGCAGGATAAATGTTGTTTTATTCAGTCATTTGAGCAATATTAGGGTAAGTGTTGCTTTTTCCAGCCTATGTTTTCGATGGTAACCCATTGTCAGTCAATAGTGAAAGTAACTGCATATAACTTACTTCGTTGACTGACACCTTGGTGATGTTAGTTTCACTTTGCCAATGAGTTCAAATAATAGACGAGTGCAAATGCGTGAAGGCTATGCTAGGTTTTAGTAATGCATGGTTTAAGAATGACTATTTCATACGGTCTCGCAAGCAGCCTCCTTCAAATGCGCCGTTGAATGCCAAAATACCGATGCATTTATTTGACATATCGCGCGTTGCGCCGTTAAAGGGAATGACAGATGTCATTCTCATTGGTTTAAAATGATGTTACGCCCCAAACACACCCATATGACTGATTAAAAGACCTAGGAACACCTTGTTACGCCATGCGCTCCACTTTTGATAACAAAACCCCTCCCAATGTGAACTGGACATCCTACTAAATTTGAATAGACTTTTGACGAGTGACGATGCACTTTAGAATGTCATGATAGGGCCCTTAGTCAGATATACTATGTATATACAAAGTCCCATTTTCAGACAGATGAAAGCTCCAGGACATGGAAACGTGCTGTTATCACTTACTGTAATACATTTGTTTTGTGTTTCTGTTCTACACGTCATTTCCCAAAGATACATCAGTAAAACGTTTAAGCAAAAGCTTTCAGTTTCAACATGAAATGTAATTTCATGTAGTGTTGCTATTGCTCATGATTATGGTCTTTACCTTGTATGGTTATTAATGCCTGATTTATTTGTCTTTCAGGGGCCTAGAGGTCCTATCGGTCTAATAGGGCCAAGTGGCAGTTCTGGTTTACCTGGACCTCAGGTAACTGTCAAAGAAAACCACACTGTAAATCACAGAGTGTTGTGTTGCACTATTCTGTGAATATTTGCTTAAAACAAAAACGCAGATTAATTGCAAAAATGACACTATGCTGCATTAAAAGTATAGTTGGTGATTCTAATCCAATACATTTTTTTTTGTCTAATCCCACAAATTGCTCCTAATGGGCTGAAATCATATGGATAACAGCACCAATCACTGTAATAAAATGTGTTCTCTTTGAAGGGTGGACCAGGAACTACAGGTCCCAAAGGATCTCGAGGAGGTGCAGGACCAAAGGGACAGAAGGTTAGTCAAATCAAATGCACATGCATGCTCACATCCACACTCTTCACACACATGGGGCCCTAAAGATTCGTAGCATAAACATCATTGGGTTAGGTCAATGCTCCCACACACCACATGATTGCTAGTTCATGCATGAAACAGTTTTTGCCTGCTGACTGATGTTGCACTTGCCAATCATTTACAGTTTTTCTCAAATGCTTTGTCAATGTCAACTCTGATATCACTTTTTCAAAACAATTATCACACAGGCCTAAACCAAAGCACCCTGGCCATTGTGGGCAAAATGACATGTGCCAAATATAGGCTTTAAATCAATAATTACACAATTTACCACAAAATGCAACACATAGTTTACAACACCAATAGGTACAACCTTGAATGTTTCTATGCCTGTGCCATTTGTTGACACTTTAAATAGTTATAGTATGTGTTAAAAGGTAAACATGCATATCACAGTATGAATGTTCCTCCTCCAAAGATCCTGTCATTGACATGTAAGACCTACAGTATATTAAGCATTTCAACTACAGTTGTCCCCAGAATTATTGGCACCTCTGCTAAAGTTGACTAAAAAGAGGAATATAAAATCATCTTTTGGAAATTGAACTTAATGCCTTAAGTAAAAAAATGAGGAAATATCCAACCTTTAAGGACACCAATTTTTTTGTGAATGAATAATGTATCATAATAAATAAATGTTCTTCCTTAAAATACAAGTATTGGCACCCCTATGTTAAATTCCCATAGAGGCAGGCAGATTTGTATTTTTAAAGGCCAGTTATTTCATGGATCCAGGTTACCATGCATCCTGATAAAGTTCCCTTGGCCTTTGGAATTAAAATAGCCCAACATCATCACATACCCTTCACCATACCTAGAGATTGGAATGGTTTTATTTCAGTTAGCCTATTAGCCTGTTTGATTTGCATTGAGCTCAATGAGCATCAAACCAGCTAATAGGCTAACTGAAATAACAGTTCCTCCCCACGTAATCTCTCTCAGCCACATCTTTGGTACAAATCGGGCAGGCAAATTGTTGGGCATCCTAATACGTAATTCTGCGCATGAAGATCAACTGGATCTCAGTTTCATTAAGTGCACCGTAGCACGTAAAAGTTTAAATTAGAACATGGATAGTAGAATATTAAAATATTCTACTGTCCATAGACAGTATATCCCTTCACCAGTGTTGGGCAAGTTACTTCAAAAGCATAATGCATTATTTATTACTTGTTACTGTCATCTCAAAGTAATTTATTACATTACAATATTATTGTCTTTGAATTGTAAGGCATTACAATACATTTACATTACTTTCACCAAAATAACAGGAAATATGGATTTGGTGTTCTCAATAGATCTCCATGTGTTCAATGCAGCTCATTACACGGCAGGAGGTTATGTGGTATGGCGTAATGACTGAGCTAGGCTTAAGGCTAACAAAAGAACAATATAATGGTTGCAGTTATGGCTCACGTGACAATGTAGGCCCCAAAGGCCAAAGGTCACTCACAACTTAATATAGTAAAATATAGCCATAGTGAAATTGTATGTTGACTTTAAATGGTTCTCATCATTGCTGGTTGCCTTTCCTTCCACTTACAGTGGTGTAGACTTAATGCATATAGTTTGAGAATAATGGCTATGATCTTTGTCTGTAAAAGCAACATTTTAGTTATTCTCACTGCTTGAAATGAGAAGTATAGCCTAACCATGTTAGATCTGTTGCATGAATGGCAGAGATAACTCAAATTCCCTTTCTGCAGTCATCTAAACAAGGCAATCAAATTCCAGGACCAGCTTAGATGACTTTTTTTAATTCTTGGATAATCTTCTCTGGTGCCAATTGAGCATTTCTCAATTTTGGATTAAAAAGCAAAGTAACTTCAGTTACTGAGAATTGTACCGAGTAAAATATAACTGAAATTGCATTGGTAATGCATTACTGTAATTACATTACTTTTTTAATGCATTACTCCCAACACTGCCCTTCACTAACCACTACTACACCAATCCTATGTTTAGTCCTACCCTCATCATGTTCACTGTGTGCCTGTTTAGGGTCAACAAGGAGATCCTGGAATCAAAGGAGGGATTGGATCTGCAGGCCCCAGAGGACCCCCGGTACGTCTATTTAAAAAGCTTCTCAAACTTAAATTTGCAAACAGCTCTTCTATCCTGTTTCTTTAACAATTATCAACACTGGTGGTATAAAGCCATGGATTCACCTTCCCAGACAAACAGTATGATAATCAGTGTTGCAATAATGATGCAGTTGTGCTGCATGTTTAAACTTTTAAATCACTTAAACAAAAATAAAAACAAAAACTAAATGCACAACTTAACTGCTTGTCAGTCAGTCATTTAATGTCCTTAAAACTATTTTCATTGTTTGTGCTCGAATCAGGGGCTTGATGGGAGAGATGGCTACGGACCTCCAGGACCCAAAGGACTGAAGGTACAGCCAAGAGTGCTGTTGTCTAAAGAAGCTAAACAGGAAAATGTGAAAATAGTATCCTATTTAGAGGAATTTCACAAGTGTTTATGGGACATGTTTTGAGTTGTGAATGCCACATGCTGTGCCACCAGAGGTCAGTGTTGCATCTACATTTGTCAGTACCTGTGAAAAATGTGTAATGCAAAGACCTGAATTTTAATGTATTGATCAATACAATATTTTAAAGGGCGAGTCAGGCTTTCCAGGTTATCCAGGACTACAAGTAAGTCATCTCTGAAATATTCTATACTTTACCAGTGTTTGTGTAGATTTTACAAGACAAAGAATTGAATTCCATATTTCAAGTGAGGACATGATACAATGATAATTTTAGTTTGTGCCATAGGGAGAGGATGGTACTAAAGGTCAAAGTGGAGGTCCTGGAGTCAAAGGAAACAGGGGGCGAGGGGTGAGAACTGCCGTGCACCCACAACAATGATATTTTTTCAGTATTGAAATATTATCATTTACTATTTATAACTGAATTGCAAAATATTAAAACAGGGCAATGCTGGCAATAGTGGTCTGCCAGGTGACCCTGGAACTACTGGACCAACTGGACACAGGGTAAGATAGTGAATTAGTGAAATAATGATAATTAAAAATAAAATGATCATTGAAATGATGTTCCAGCTATGTTTTTGTACGTTGTGAATCAGTAAGCACTGTATTTTTGGTTGAACTTATATGTCATGAGGATTAAAAGATACAACTTTTCATGTTTACAGCTCTTGGTTTTAAGGATGCTTAATCAGTTGTTAATATTTGTTGGATGTGATATTTATTATCTGATATACTGTACACACCTTTTATACCTTTCTGCTCCTGAGCAATTAACCCCAAGTTGTTCCAGAGGGACTGTCTTTGTCTCTGTAAACCACTTTGGATTATACTATCAGCTCAATGTACGGCAATTCCTTCATTAGACAGTAAATGGCCCTGTTGGAGCAATGTCCAGCTGTCTTTGATCCTCTCAGTGCTGTTTCCTGAATGCCTACAGCAATGGAAAAGCAAGGTGAGATTAGGTCAGATTCAAAGTGTCCTGTTTACTTTTCAGGGCTCCAGAGGAGCTCCAGGACCCAGACAGATGAGTGTACGCTCTTTTCCCCCTTGTTCTTGGTTTCTCTTTGGTTACATTAGTGACATTCTACAACTTTGAAATGTAAACGCTGTATTTTACAGGACTGCGAACTAATCAACTATGTGCGGGACAACTGTGGTATGTTTACATTTTATACTATTATTGCATGCTGTATCACTGAAGTAAGTAACAGGTTTCTGTTTGCCATAAATTCATATATTTACAGTTTGACAAGAGTTCCATGGCCAGGGGCCAGTACTATTATTTTATTCCATATCATTCTGTATTTGATTTATAAATGATTTTGACTAATTATCTGTCACCTTCTTCTTAAACAGCTTGTGCCTCAGGTAAGGTTTTCATTTTTGTTTGTTTTTTTTAAAACATGTCTTTTTTTGGTACGTACATGTTATTGTTGACGTGGAGTTATTGTCATGTTTAAAGTAATCAGCATTAAAAGAAATCATATTTTTTGATTGATCCTAGTGTTATTATCTACCCTTGAAAGGATTATAAACCCTTGAAAGCTTGTCAAGCCAAAATAGATCACACATTTCTATATCATCTACACTTACTTGACAGTTGTAGATGCCAGTGATTGTTATAGTATAAAATTATAGTACCAGTTTATTTTCTGTGATAACACTCTTGTATTGTGTTCTAAGGTCTGATAGAGTGCCCAGCCTACCCCACTGAGCTGGTGATAGCCCTCGACATGTCTGAGGATGTGACCCCTGAGGTGTTTGAAAGGATGCGCGCCATTGTCCATCACTTACTGGAGGACATGTCCATTGCTGAGAGCAACTGCCCCAGGGGCGCCCGGGTGGCAATTGTGTCCTTCAGCTCCAGTGTGAAGTACCTGGTCCGGTTCTCAGACTACCATCGTAAGAAGCACCTCATCGAAGAGGTGAATAACATTGCCCTGGAACGCACCTCCAACCGCCGCAACATTGGGACAGCCATGCGCTTCGTGGCCAGACATGTCTTTAAGCGCACACGAAAGGGTCTGCTCATGCGGAAGGTGGCTGTCTTCGTCACCAATGGAGCCTCCCAGGATATCAAGGCAATTAACACTGCTGTCCTGGAATTCAAAGCCCACGACATTCACCCTGCTGTCATCTCCTTCAGGAATGCCCCTAATGTCCGAAGTGCTTTCGAGGTAAGTACAATAATGAAGAAAAAAGTGTATGAATCTTGGTCATAGGAAGACTTCACTTCACTTTTCACACACAAAAATATTAAACGGATTGTTATGAAAATAAACGGTTTATGTTAGTACAATTTGGTACCACTCCACACTGCCACGCTTAACTTATATGTGATGTCTTTTTGCATATCTCATTTGTCATGTATGTCTGTCCTTGAACACTCCATCAACATTACATTTAGTGCAGTAACAAACAATCCGATTTCAGTCTGATTATACTCTACTCTGATTAAGAAAATGTCCAATCCAATTTCATTAAATCAGAATGAATACCCTTTGGAGTAATCGTTAGTATTAGTTACAGTTCATCATGATTCCTGAATGAAGGAATCTAGGGTTACACTTTACTCTACAGTATCAACATAAGAGTGACATGACACTGTCATGAACGTGTCATAAACAAGTCATAAACGTCGATGACATAACGCTTCTGTCATTAAGTGTCATTCGGTTTTTGTCATAACAAGTTAGGGTTAGGGTTTGGATTAGGGTTATAGGTTAGTATTAGGGTTAGGGTTCATTTGTCATGACAGTGTCATGTGTTCATTCACTCTTATGTCGATACTGTCAAGTAAAGTGTTACTGAATCTAGTTACTTTTCCACTTACTATGTAAGATGGAATATTCAAAATTCTGATAATAATCTGATTGGTGCTTTCACCAGATTATTCTGCACATGTAGTCACCCTAATTCTTTCCTTGTTGTCTTCACTTGTCATCAAATGTAGGGGTTGGACATGTGGGGGTTTCACTGTATGAAAATTGCCATATAGTTTTTGGTCAACATCATTGACCTTGCGCATTAGTAATTAGTATTTCATGTTACACAGGCTGATGAAACCCAAAGTTTTATACTGAGCCTGGTGGAGAGTGGTCAAGAACGCCAGCAGATAAGTGATGTTAAAAAGTGTATAATATGCTACGGTATGTGAGATTACTTATCTCATTCATTTTAAAAGTTCATTCATTTATAATTTATCTCATTCATTTTATATATTCATTCATCCATGAGTTCATTTCATTGATGCATTGTCTCATTAATTGAATAAGTATGTATTTGTCTGTATATTTATGTACTTTTCATATATTTATGGCCAAATTAATAGTAGTTCAAATTAGGCCTGCACAATTTAAAATATATTCTAGCCTACATTTAATTTATTATGAAAATTAAGTATGTTGTAACTAGCATTTCATATAGTTAATTTGAGCAACAATTTGGACACTGGACAATTCAAGAGAACCTATTGTTAGCAAACACAGAACATTCAGATAGATAGATAGATACTTTATTGATCCCCAAGGGGAAATTCAAGTCATTCACAGTACCTAGTCGTCACACCTTTGATTCAATATTGTAAACAAGAATAGGTGAAACTGTCCAAGGCGGACAGGTGAATGTTTTTTAGAGGCACTACATATATGCGTATATAGATTTGTGACTGTGATACAATTATTAGGTATATTTTAGAAAAAATTATTATCAATGTGAAAGATGGTGCACAACGTTGTAGACTAACCTTCATCGGCTGACAGGTTTTTTTTTTATGTGATTCTCTTTTGACTCATTTCAGATCCTTGTAAAAGAGACGCAAGTTGTTCCAATATGAACAAGACTCCAGCTCCTGTTCAAGTGAACCTAGATCTGGCTGTGTTGGTGGACGGGTCACGCAATGTGCAAGCAGACCAGTATGAGGGTGTGAAAGAGCTGCTAGGTTCAGTGGTAGAGCAGATCGCTGTGAGCAGCCAGCCATCCAGGTCTGATGGTCAGGCCAGAGTTGCCCTGTATCAACCAGTTCCCAGCTCATACAGACCCACAGCAGGACAAGTTCCTGTCCAACAGGAGTTTGACTTTACGAGTTTTCAGGACAGCAGTGCAATGAAAAAACACATTTTCCAAAGCATGCAGCAGCTTGGTGGGTCCTATGGGCTGGGATATGCAGTGGAGTGGGTCATCACAAGAGGCCTCCTGACGGCCGTAAAGTCACGTAAGAACAGAATGGTTCTTGCCATTATTGGTGGGGAAACGAGCATTTGGGATAGAGCCCAGCTTGAATATGCCTCCAAATTAGCAAGATGTCAGGGTGTGGTGCTGTTCACACTGACTGTTGGGGACACCTTCAACACCACACAAGTGGAGGAGCTGGCCAGCCTACCCTTGGAGCAACATATGGTCCATCTGGGAGAGGTGAAGCAAGGAGAGCAGGAATATGCCAAGCGCTTCTTGCAAACCTTCCTGAGCTTCGTTAAGAGTAAGGAATCCCTTATGCGAGAAACAGCATTCTTTCTTGCTTTTCTACTTATATCTATACAAACTCACCGTTGCCATTTTCTCTTTATATCTGTACTTTGAGTTTCAAGGTATAAGATTGGTTTAGCCTATAGTTTTGATTTGATTGATGTTCTCACCAGAATAAGGTACTATTTTGGGAGCGAAAACGGCTTGCGGTAACTAAAGACGCACATGCACTATTGCACAAAGAATTGCTTTAAGAAAGGTGTGGTCAAATGGATTTACATGTAAGTAGGCAAAGCCAAGCCAAAGTTAATTAGTGAAAAGTTTCCACCACCAAATGTGGACCTAATGGGTAGTCCCACTCAAACATACACATATAACAATAACTTATGACTTCCAAAAGAACTTTTATTTTACTTATTAGAAGTATGTGGTGAGAGAAGCAATGTGTACACTTTATTACATTTATGCTATTGCTTTTAAGTAAAAGAGCTTTTGTCTGTAGTGCCTCCACATCTAGCCTGATTCTGCCAGGACCACACCACATCAACAGGCCTATAGTGTTGTCTCCATCGAAAGTTCTGTGCTCATACTAGCCATAGTGTTCTTTATGCTATTTACATGGAATGTAGATGATTCCATGAAGCAGCATTTGAGGTTACATTGCAGTGATTCTGGTGTGGCTGCTTATATTCACACAGGGGAGGTGAACACATACCCTTCGGCAACCATGAAGCAGATGTGTCGGGGTTTCCAGCAACAAAACCAAGGGAGTGTTCTTGAAGCTGCAGAACGCCCTCTTGAAGAGTAAGAATGTGACTTCTAAAGGCTATATTTCTCCAGATTTTTGGATGTGTTCTGTGTGACAAAAACATCAAATGTTTTTTGGCCAGTGGTCTACAGACCTCTAGTACTTTGCAACTTTGAATTTCCCTTAGGGGTCACTGGGATTGCTCGGAATCAAGGTGTAAGTTGATGTTATGGAAACCGTGATGCTATGCTCATTGTTCAGTTTAGATTTTGTTTGTATGCTCTTATTCTACTTCATTTACATAATCTAATTTTTGTCATTCTAGACAATATGAGTTTTTATTATACGGCTCTTCACAATGCAAGTAGAATGCTCCATTTACTTGAATGGGATTTCCGAAAGTTCTAGCGGTCATTATTTCTTGGGAAAGGACCTCTGAAAACAAGAATGACCGCTGTCAATGGCAACGGAGTTTGCGCTTGGAACTTCATTCAAAAGTGAAAGCAGACTGTGTTCTAAAGAATGTTTGATTCAAGTTCAGCGTGTGTTGCGAACTATTTGTTTCTCAGCAAAAGCCACGACGAAACGGTAACAAATAAGTGTAAAGAGACATATCATGGAGTTTATTTTTTCGTTTTGGCAAGTAGCCGTATAATAAGCGGGATAATGTATAGAACGCTGGTCATTATGGGAAAATAAGTCCCTTCAGGGCGAAACAAGACCCCTCCGCTGGCGCGTCGGGGTCCGGTTCGCCCTGTCGGGACTTATTTTCCCCATAATGACCGGCGTTCTATACATTATCCCTTACGTATTGTCTACTAGAATGGCAAAGGGTATATTATGTAAAATAAGTAGAATAAGAGTATATTTAGTAATATATTTGTATCACAATCCAGTAAAATTATGTTAAAATTAACACTATGTTCTAGATAAGAGTAGAAATACCTTTATACTAAAATTATCATTGTTTTCAAAAGCAAGTTGTCAGTGCAATTATAGGCCACCATCTGGTTGACATCAATATCTTGTTAATTCCTTGCTAATATTGTACTTAGGCTATTCTTATAGGCAAGGGACAGACATTAATCCCCCTCCTCGGTAATATAGTATTATTGGGTGAGCTCTCTGGGAGCCCCATGCCAGTGCTGGGCCCTTAGAATCGTCCTAAACCCCCCAGCGGCACCCCTGCTTATAGATCAAAATGAAACCCATGCTCTTTTTCAGGGTCCCTTGGCCAACATCCACTGGCACTACGGAAGTTGTGGAAGAATTCACAGAGGAGGTAGAAGAATATACTGAGCAGACAGTACTGGACCAGACACGGAACACCCAAACAGAGGATGGGGGTCAGCAGGCCATTGGGCGCGGAGACACTGATGGTACCCTTTCTGCTCATCGCACTTAGTCTCATTTACTCACTTAAACTTTCTGTATGACTCAACATCAGGCTCTGTAGGGCAGCCATCATGTGCTCCCTGTGTGTGACAGTCTAAACATCTGCTTTCTTGTATGCAAAGCAGATGAAATTAAACAATTGAAAATCCTGTAAAATCATTATAACGAACACTAAAATGCTCAAGACGTGTGACAAATTAATACACCAGTAATTCCTCTTAAAATTATATAAATAAAATAAAAATTAAATGAGGAAAAATATAAAAGCTAAATGACACATAACATCACCTTTTTCACAAAGAAAGCCTTTGACAGGTCTATTCTGAAAAGGCTAATTGTCTGTTGCAAGTTTTACCTGATTTGCACGTCTGTTTGCCCTAACACTCAAACTGGTCTGTTCCCCTGCATGGCAAAAAGTAAACATGATTGTCTTGCTTGCAGCTCAGTGTGAACTCAGTGTGGATGCCGGCAGATTTTGTGGAAAGTATGAGCAGAGGTGGTATTATAATACAGAGATCGGTGCATGCTCGCCCTTCTGGTACGGCGGTTGTGATGGTAACAGCAATCGGTTTAACACGGAAAGTGAATGCTTCGACACATGCAGTCAATACAGTAAGTTGATTACCTTTCACCCCACAAACGTCACTGTGGACCTTGTATTTGTCAACATTGACTAAACAGGTGTTACCTCTCCTCATTAACACTTAACACTAATTTTAACAGAAAGATTGTCTTGCAAAATGACAGTAGTCATTGCATACTGCATGGTGATTGTCCCATTACACTAACATTATTAAAATCATGTTAAATAAATCAACAGTAAATAACACTGTAATTATACCATTGTTGGTTGAAATTCCTGCAAGTTGAGAAATGAGTTGATATGTGGCGGAAAGAAGTAGTTCTACAAGAAAGTTTTAGTAATTAAAAATGGGAAATTATAACAGCAAATAACATAACACTGGCAACAGTGGTATAAGCAGGATAATGCTCCAAGGCGTTCAGTTATCAGAAAAATAATGCACTTAAAAGGTATAATGGCCCCTCCACTGTGCGTCGGGTTGCATTACAATCTCAAACGTACGTTTTTTTTCTGATAACCGAACACTGTGTCCATTCTCCCTTACATATACTGTAATGTGACTAAAAAGAATATGGATAATTCTGTTTCAAATCAGATAAAGTTGTTTCTTCACTGCCTCAGATTTTGTTGAAATCTTGTCTATATCATGAATGGTCCCCAAAACCAAGGACTGTAAAATATTTGATCAAATCCTGTCTTTCAGACCTTAACATTTATTTCGTTTTACAGCCTGAAAACACTTTATATTGGAAGCAATGTTTGGGCATTAATATTTTTAATATTTTTTATTAATATTAGTACTGTATTGCCATTTCTCAGTACGGCTGAATCATTAAACATTGTATATGCTTTTTGTAAGGCCCTAGAGTGCAAAAAGTGTGACATTTGGTATAAATCATTATTTTTTTTTAAATTAATGTTCATACCATTTTAGTCTTATGAAAATGGCCCAAAAATGCAATCACACCTTGTTTGATCTTTAATGTCATATGCATTTGGAGACCTCAAATATTGGCACAACATTGATAAAGTATTGTATTTGCAGACAGAATGGGGTACAAAAAATATCTCGGTTTCACTAGATTTGAACTTTGTTCCAAATAAAGAGCCATATATAAAATAAATGGGCATGTAGTACAAACTTTAAATGGTCTGGTCAGTCTGAGAACATGTTTGTCTGCCATACAACTAAGTTTGGGCAGACTAATGTCCAAATATGGCTTCCAAGATCAGGAATTTTTGAGAGTAAAAATTATGAAAAATCAAGGACGAAGTTACAGGTCTTTGTTTTGGGACCTAAACATTATGTAGACAAACTCTGAGCAAATTCTGAGACGGTGCAGTGACCATTTTCCTAAACTCTGTGTGATTTGACACTGAATGGCCCATGCAGCAATATTACCCTTCTCTTTAAATAACTGGATGTATAACAATTAAATACATGATTTAACTCTTTTGCTCTATTGATGTGTAAAATGTCCGATGTCTGGTTTGTACTCACAGACGTAGATGTACTTCAACAGAAAGAGGATGCAACCGTAGTGCAAGGTAGTAAAATAATAAACTTCTCAGCTGGTGAACTTAAAATCCCTAAAAAAAAAACATCTTTATAACACTGAAATAATAACTTCATAAAATGAACAAATACTTAAAAATACTCAAATTACACCAAAATGACATACAGTGATAAAAGGTGCAATTTGATATTGAAAATTATGTAAAATGTCACCACCTCAAGTTTGCTACTTGAGGTGTAAAACATTTGGTGTGATCTTTTATTTCTCTTTTGCAGACGTGTGCAACCTCAGGCAAGATGAGGGTAGCTGTCGAGAGTATGCTCTGAAGTGGTATTACGACACAGTGCAAGATGAATGCCTCCAATTCTGGTATGGCGGGTGTGATGGCAACGGAAACCGTTTCGAAACCAAAACAGACTGCGAGGCTCGTTGTGTGAAGGCACGTTAATGGGAAAAGAATGAAAATAATTTGAGGACTCACACACATTTTGTTATAGAGCTTATCTAAATACTGTTACAAGTGGTGCAGTACCAAGTATGTATAGTTTTGATTGGTCATTTTTAGTGAACCATTTATTGGGACCATGGGATTTTTTACTGCACATGTCTAAGGGCTAAGCTACACCAGGCACGTAACTGAAGTATTCTGTTCCACTATAATCAATGGAAGTAGCTACACCATACGTGATAGTGGTGCGTACTGTACTGTACGTAAAAAAAAATAGACCATTCTTCTAAAATGGATTTTACGCGTCACGAACGGAACGCTTCAGTTACGCACCTGGTGTAGCTTCCCTGTAAGTGACAAGTAAATATTTTTCCACATCTACACCTACTTCTGCGCCAACAAGATGTTGGATCTCTAAGCTGTTAAACAAATAATAAAAAACATCATGAAAGGCTATTCATCACCATTCAACTGTAACAGTGGCAAGCATGAGGGTAAACTCATGTTTAAAACAATATACAAATGTAATTTTATAGAGCTTTTCCTAGTGTCTCCACAGTGTTTGCTGTCTTCACTTTGCACTGACAGCATTCCATAACTGTGCTATTGTAATTTTTGTGGTTATCTGGAACATAAAAAGTACTTTTGTAAAGATTGGAGCAATACAGTTAAAATGTACATGAATACACATTACTCTAAACTGAGTATGGCCATTGCTGATTGGAAATGACATAGTATTGTTGTATCAAGTATTTTTGATATCAAAGATCAACATAATATTGACAAAGTGACACTATCTTAAAGTTGAATTTCAGCTGGTGCTGTTTTTTTTTACGAGAAATGTCTGAAGTGTGACTGTTGCCATAATTTCCTGACTGTTACCACATTCAACCTAGAAGATGTAATAACATAATGTTGTATCAACAAAATTTGTATGAATTTATAAAATAAAATGTCAACTTGAACAAAACCATTACAAGCAGTTGTCATTAGGACTTAAATGTTAAAGGGCTGTTCGCACCAAAAAACAATAACTTTAACGATAAGGGGAAAGAAGTATTGCTATCTAATATAAATGACAATGTCCCACACATATAATATAACTGTAAATACATGAAGAACAACATCATTGTTTCAGAGTGATTAAGATCAATAAAAAGCTGACAGTCAATCAGAATCCATCAAATTTTAGGTATCACATTCATCAACACAAGGATAGACTTTTCTTATTGTTGGTTAGTGTGGATGCTTATATCGTTATAGTTACAGTTATCTTTATAGTTATTGCTCCTGGTGTGAACGCCCCTTATAGGTTTGGAATTTGTGTAAGTCTGAAAATGAGTAAGGACAATTTCATCTTGTCAGTTTTTATACATTTGATGCTGATTGATCTGATGCTTGATATAAAAAAAAAGAATTAAAGAAAAATACAGAATCAAGAATGCTGTCACGTCCTCATTTTATCTTATCTATATTTGCACATTAACTGAGCGCTGTTGTTGGCACAGAACTATCTATTTGCATTTTGATTGATTTTTATTGTTTGCACATAATTGTTCATGGCACAATAATTGAGCAGTATATTTACAGTAACTAATGCATACACATTTGCAAAAAATGCCCGTATTGCAATGGAGTGTAATTCATTGGTTGTTCATAAGTGTAATTCATTGGTTGTTCCTTGGCAGTATAAGCCACCAGGGTGGAGGGCCCATCAGTAGCGAGAGGGAATGATGAAAGGGAAAATGGTTGTGATAAACAGTATAATAACTAGGGTTGGGTATCGTTTGGGTTTTATCTGATACCGGTGCTAAATCGATACTTATAAAATAAGCAACTAGGGTTGGGTATCGTTTGGGTTTTATCCTACCCTGGAAATCCAGAGTTCTCGCGAGAGCACAATAGAATTGTCTTTGTGAGACACTCTGGCAATGAGCAATGATGCACGTTACTTTTACCCCGATATCCCGGGGAACCAGCTAAACTGATGAAGACATCGCTGCAACGTTGGAGGACAGTAGACATTGGTCGTAGTGTTATCCGATTGCGTTGAAGTCCGAAATCCTTCAGAGTAAACATGGTCTAGTATTATCCAATTGCGTGCAGTGAGATTTTTAAATGCATGCTTGTTGCCACCCCTCAAGTTGGGCCATTACATTGTTCGTGGCCAGACCCTTAATCTTTCTAGATTACCAGGGTCTGGATTTTCCAGGCTAGTTTTATCCGATACCAGTGCTAAATTGATACTTTTAAAATAATGTTGTGCCAAAACGGTGCCTGAACCAGTACTTTGTTTTTAAAACAAAATGCCCCAACCAATGGTCAAAAGCATGAAATTGATCTTTTGATTATGACAAATTTGAACATAAAATGTAACTGTATATTCAATTTATTATCAATACCTGTAGTTTCATTGCTTCTAGGCATAATTCTAATTGCAGATGGCTTGCCATAACTTTAAATGAAAAAACTGTTGCCATGGATGCACACACAATGTTAAACTTTCCTCTGCTTTCAAGTTTATCCAGTGCAGATTGCTTGCCATAGCTTTGAATGTGAAAACAGCTTGCCATTGCCCTGCCAGTTCATATGCTGGTCATGGACAACGACAATTGCATCCTAATCTAATGTCGAGGGACACTGATTTCAAGTTTATCCAGTGTGTACTCAAATGCTTCGATACATTTGATGCCTTCCCCCTTAGTTCGTTTTTAAACATGTTACATATGCTGGTTTTGGGAGTGTTTTGATTCATAGTGCTAGAAGGCATTTTAAACTGCAACTGTGCGCTAACATTAGGCTACCTCCTTTCAGAGCAGCTTAGCGATAACATGCAGTGACTACTTTTCTCCACTTATATAGGCAAAATGATCAAATGAACGAATGCATCTGTAATAGTAATTAAAATGAAACTAATCTATAAGGGTACCAACAAATTAAGCCAACAAATTAATCATCAGATTGTCAAACACAAAAGCCTCCAACAAGTCAAGGCATCGCCATGTAACAACAAAAGCAGTATTGTAGTATTTTTGTTGTGGGTTTGTCCAATGGCAAGGAAGACATGACTGGTCTTATGCTAACAATGTGCACCACTGCCTCAAGCTAAACTAAAAGAGGGTTTTCAAGAGCCATATAGTGTGCCTCCTGGTCGTTAACTGTACTGACAGAATGCCCATATGATTATGTGGCTAAATCAATATAATGTTACAACTCATAATAGTTTAATGTACTTTGAACAGATGAGGGCCTACCTATCAATGACTAAGTCTACCAACTATATTGAAATTCATTACTTTTTTTAAATGTAGGATTGTGATGAAGCACAGTAGGCTTAGGCTATGGTTGTAAAAGGCTAAAGGCTTTTTCATGTGCAAATATAACATTTCCTACATCACACACCTCCTTCCTTTTTTTCTTTTTTTTTAAGTCTGGCCATTGAACATGAATCTGAATGTTAACATTGAGAATTTTGGGATGCATTGTTGTCATGCATTGTAAGTAACTAGGAATATGTACTGTCCATGACATGAAGTACTGTTGGACATGCATGAACACGTCTCAATTAAAACTGCCTCATGCAGTTATTATACAGTGCATACGGAAAGTATTCTTTTTTTCACATTTTGTTATGTTTCAGACTCATCTTAAAATGGATTCAATTATTTATTTTTTCTCATCAATCTACACACAATACTCCAACACCCCACAAAAAAGCAAATGTTTGGAGTGTTCTGTAAATGTATAAAAAAACTAGATGTACCGCAGAGCGGTACAAAATATGACAGCCGCCCAGTCGAGCTTCCAACTTTTGTTCCACAAAAATAAGTCACGTTTGTCAAATTGTGTTCATTTCCTAGTTTGTTCCTTTTTTGTGTTTGTAATTGAGTGTGTGCAGAGTGTGTGGTTGTTTTTGTGTATATGTGTGCTTCTGTGTGTGTATATTGACTGTGTGTGCCTGCATGTCAGTTAGTTTTTTTGTGTGTGTTTTGTGTGTGTGTTTGTGTGTGTAAGTAGGTGTGTTTGTATGTGTGGGTGCATGTGTGTGAGGGTGTGTGTATGTGTGTTTATGTGTTTGTGTGCGTGTTTGTGCATGTCGTGTGTGTTCATGTATGTACTTTTTGCAATAAGTGCCATGGGATCTTAAACAACCATGGTGAGTCAGGACCTCAATTTAACATTCATGCAAAAGAAAACATCTCATGCAGTACAGTGTCCCTGTCACTGCAATAGGGCATTGGGATTGATATTTGTTTGGCAGTTTTTGGCCACAGGGAAGAGTGCCACCTACTGGCCAGCCACCAACACCACTTCCAGCAGGAACCTACTCTTCCAAGGAGGTTTCTTATCCAAGTACTAACTAAGCCCGCTTAGCTTCAGTAATTCAGCAAAGTCAGGGTATGGCTGCTGGCTAAAAACAAAAGGTGAAAGGCATATATGATTCTAACAGTCTCACTGAATTGCATTGTTCACACTCAGTTCTCACTGGTATCTGCTAGACAACAAGTACCAAAACATGATTAGTTCATAGATTTCACATGTAAAATACATTTTACAAGTAATATACAAGTAACCAAGGACCCAATGGTCACTAATGAGATCTAGAGTTCCTCTGAGAAGATGAGAGAAGCGTAAAGAAGGACAAAACAAAGACTGAACTATTTTGGCCACAATTCCCAATGGAAGAAACCAGCACTGAGCTGCACTGATGTTTGGCCATTTCATTTGGACATTTGAAATCATTTCACTGATGTTTACTGTTACACCTTACTTGTGCTTGTATCTATGTCTTGAAACTGGATCTAAATCCATTTTCGGTAGAACTTAAACTGGGGAGGGCACAAATGTCCGCAGAATGTTTGTCTCCGTCAAGGTTCCTGGTCACTGTTGATTTGGTCACTTCTAATGTTTGTGCTATCTCTCTGATGGGTTTTTTTCTGTTTTTCGCAGCCTAACGTCTTCCACACACAGTTGCGTTCCGTCAATGCATGCCAGTAGGTGTTTGATGACTTGAAGTATTAGGGGTTTGCACGGACGTCACGTTCTGGCTGGTAACCATGGCAACCCAGCACGCGCGGCCATATTGGCGATACTCAGTGAATGAAGTACAATGGAGTGTTATGCACTTTGGATATCTTACGTGATTGTAGCCGTGTCTAAACAACAGAAAAGCTTATCAAAATGCGTGTAAGATGCAAAGGCATATAGGGCAGGACTTGGACCACAAGAAAAGGCACGATATTTCGAGAAATTACGGTTTATTGGCAGCGCAGATCCACATGAGTTGGGTGAGGGAGACGAAGTACCAAGTTCAACCACAAGCGCCCCCTTCCTCTGATAACTTCTGTCATTATTCTCCTTTCTCCCTGGTTTTTTAATAACTTTTGGAAGTCGATACCTAGGCTACACCAGATGTTTTTCTCAGTATCCTATTGGTACTATCTAAAACACGGCAATAATTAACCATTTTCCTTGACGATCTTAGGGATTTACTTCAGTGCCTAATGCTTTCTAATGAGGCGAGTATCTCCAATATGGCGACGTCCAGATCTGATGACACGCCGTGCAAACCCCTAATAACCGTAATTTGATTGGTTGGTGCCATCCGTCGATTGGCTTGATTGGCCGCTGCCGTCTGTCGGTGCAGCAACAGCTGAACTGCTCAACGCATGGAGGTATTATATATAACTGGAGAGAGTGACTAAGTCCCGCCCCCATTCATTTCAATGGCCCATGCTAGGCTAGCTACTTTAGCCAAAAAAGTATGAAATTGACCGCAGCCATCTTTACGAAAATGGCGTTTCATGGGTGTTCGTTTCCGGCACCAGCTAGAATTAGCCTATTAGATTCCACGTTACAGACGAAGACAATGTAAGGTACAACGGTATGTCGTTGATGAAGATTGGCCATTCCCTCAGAGGAAAATAAGTTGTTCGGGAACGCGCTTCACCTCGTTATAAGCGCAAATTCATTTAATTGGTTGGGAACATTTTGGGAATGGTGGTGCCCTGTCTCTGAAGTCCTAGGTTATTTAATGTGATGTTCATATGTGATAATAAACTATGCGAATCAATATTGTGTCACTTCACAAATAATGATCCCTAAATACTATATTTGGACAGGTTGTAGGCATATTATGCAATAGGCTATCCAACGAAAATGACTATTAATTAAGTAGACATGAAACGTGTGGATAGCTGGGATTTTTGCTGCACCCAGTGTGAATTTGCAGCTTGTTAAGCCTAGGCTACATTTGCAGGCAGACGGAATGAAGCCAATGCAAGTTAAACTTCCGATAGAAGCGCACATCCCTCGGGTATTGTGGCTCGAGCAGGCATAGAGTCTGCAACTGTTGTTGGACATTTGGCTTTTTCCTCGACTGGCAGCCTGAACATTTAAATCAAATGCATAGCCTAATCATGTCAATGTTGCAAGAAAGCAAACGAAATAAGTCATTGACATTTGTTTAGTTTTAAAACACGTGGGTAGACAGGTTACATGATCCAGACGCTGCGTTCTACAGAACTACAGCCTGTGCGTTTTAAAATAGTCTTCATACACAACGCAATAAGTAGGCCAATAATTGGATATAGGTCATTGCTATGCATCTGCCAAAGTGTATGGTCAGTCAGTTACTTTAAGGTAATTGGTATAGGCTACGGCAAATAATAGCCTAATATGACAACATTAACATTTTTCTTTTTGTTTTTGTTTGTTTTATTTGTCGTCTTCCAGAAATGAAAACCAACATGGACGCGCGAGGACGCTCGTGCCCAACACTAAAAACTCGTGCATGAGCTGTCATCTACCAATCAGCATGTAAAAACTGGTGCCGGAAGTTGCAAACATGTAACGCCATGTTTTCAAAAATGTCGGCGGCCAAATGCCATGCTAAGTGGCTGAAGCTAACCCTTCAAATCCTGACCCCCTGGCTCAACGGGAGCGACGAGAGAAACGCGACGCAACGGACCCACAATGAATGGGATGCGTCTCCAGTACTGCAACGCACGCAACTGTGTGTAGGAGCCGTAAGGGTGGCTTGCATTGAGAGCTCCTTTGACCGCATGTTGTGGATTTGCAACAACAGCTTCCGTTTTTTTTAGGTTGCCTAGTAACGGGGACGCTGCGCTGGCCAGATGAGCCGCTCCGTTTGGCCTATTTTGGTTTGATTATTTTCCAATATTTACATATTTTTCTGATTTGTATATTTTATTCGTTAACATATCAACTCGTTCGTTGTTTTTGTTGCGTTTTTTTCCCTTTCCGTGGTGTTTTTTTGTCTGTTTTTGCCTAAGAGACGGCATTCCATTGACCGTTATCTCCGTAACATTTAGGCCTAGCTTCTACTATCCAACTCATCAGCATACGGACTCAGTGGCTGTTTCAGTCGGTTGACTGTCAGTTGGGAGTAAGACTCCTCATTCAATCTATGAACTTAAATGGCTGATGTAGTCGGACTCTCAGCTGTGACATCGGTGGCTGATCTAGTGGACTATCAGCTGGCCTAACGCAGGAGAATAATAATATTCAACGTGGCTCTCAGCGAAAATGTGCTCGACCTATGCCGGGCAACGGGGATATTACGCAGGAAACGCTACATCCATCGAGGATCCGGCCGCACTGTCATCAAGCCGACAACAGAGCATGGTATCCTCCTGTATCCCTGTGTCCCTTCACTCAGGTACAACTCCTCAACTCATCTTCCTGGTGCCTGTCAACAGCGATGGTCTGATGAGCGCGTCTCACCAGAGCATAACGTTAGCTTCTAGACTAGGCCAACTGGCTCTGTCGTGTCAACTACAAGCCATCTCATCTACCGAAGTTCTACCCAGCGATTACACAGCTAGAGTTGGACTAAGTTAAAACTGACTTTTCTTTATTTTAATTTCTTATTTATTCATTTTATTACTTGTTCATTTTTGTTTGTTGTCTGTCTTGTATGTCTACCGTTAGGTGTCTCGGGTAGCCTACGCTGGCGATTACGCCGCTCCATCAGGTATCTTTTGTCTTGTGCGTCAATTGTTATTTTGTAAATGTGTTTGTTTGTCTTGATGTCGCGGGAACGCTGGCGACTACGCCACTCCGTCCGGCATCTTTTGTCTTTTTGTTATCTGTAGGCCTAGTGTTTCTGTAATCTCGGCTTCATTGAAAATGAGGGCTTCCCTCAATGACCCTCCGAGAATAAATAAAGGTTGAATGAATGAAAATGATAATGCCACACCTGAAATCAAGTCCAGACCTTTTATCTGCCTAATTGATGATGAAATAATGAGGGAATAACCCACACCTCACAAAACAGCTTTTGACTCAATTGTCCAATTACTTTAGGTCCCTTGAATTAAGGGGACTATGTATGAAAATGTTTGCAATTCCTAAAACCTTCCTCGCTTTTGATGTAAATACCCTCAAATTAAAGCTGAAAGTCTGCACTACAATTAAATCTCAATCATTTAATTTCAAATCCACTGTGGTAGCGTACCACATTTAGAATTTGTCGTGGCATGCTAAAACAAATTAAACTCACCTTGACTGTACACTGTAGGACATGACATCAAATCAAAACCCGTGTGAAAGGAGGGATATAAAGACAGGCCGAAAACAATACGGATAACAACATCACCTAAGTTTGAATTCATTGAAAACGCAAAACCCTTTCGGACCACGTGATGCACCGCTGAGCTATACCTGACAGGTTTACACTGCCGTGAAATGGGATGTGCACCTGATGGAGGATCCTCCCATGTTTTCCTGACAGGTACAGACGTGTTTTAGGCATCAGCACTGAGCTACTGTGCTCATTTCTAGCACCTGCGTGTAAATAGCAAAATGTCCACCAGGCCAAACCCAAGCAAACCAAAGTATAGCATTTTTATGTTTTCAGCTGAGATCTGATAGAGACGGTCCTCAGGCCTTGAATTTGTCATTCCTCATCAAACTGGCGTCCTACAGGAAACATCTGTACTGTAATTAGCCCCTCGAAAACGAACCCATCACAAATACAACCCCGAATCCATGCTCTCTTTGTGCATTTTTACAGCAGCAATCTACAGTGTTTTCTACCTTCACTTTGACACTATTCCCTTTGTTTAGAAATGGGAGACTGAGATGTAAGCTGGTGGATTAAGAGCTGTGTGAGAGAAACTCTTGTGGAGTCTCTCTCCACAAACTCTGGAGCGGGCTGTGACTTGTTAAGTTCACCAGGAGGTGTGGGCTGTGTGCATGCAGATGTGTGTGTGTGTAATTTGAGGAAAAACAGTGCAACTGGGAATGATTGTGAAACTGACTGCTTCAGGGCTTTATCACCAGATTTATGGCATGTAGGGAGACATCTCTCTCTCTCTCTCTCTCTCCCTCCCTCTCTCCCTTAAAGGAACACAAACATGATGTCTCGCTTATGACATTGATTAAAAAGAATTTCTGAAGTAACCTGTGGGTACAGAGGGTTATTTTCGAATAGTCAGTCCACCTACACTGAAGAATGACAAGCCTTAGGCATGAATGATGCCCCTTGTATTAATGGACAAGGGTTGTCAAATATATTTAGCAACCAAGTTCTACCTCACCTGCTCAAATAAAATGGATTTTAAAAAGGTCTTTGAGGCATCTTCCATATGGACATTTCATGCTAAGCATAAAGTGAACTATGATGCTCACTTTAACATAAAAAAAGACTAATGACAGTATGTCTCATAGCCTACTGATTTAGCCCAGCTGTTTAAAACCAAGAGGCAACACAACTCTGTAGGCTACTCAGTAATGTGGGATATAGGTGTGACAGTATGACTCGGAGCAGTGGGTGTGGGGCTGTCTGGTTCCCATTTCTGCCCCGCCCTTTTGTAAATGGGGAAATTAACACGGCTCCATAAATAGTGTGCAGTGGTTAATGGAGGAAAGCTTCTCCTCCGTAGACGCTGCGAATTCCAGCTCCGTGTCTGGTCATTGTCTCCCCAGGGTCCTTCGCACTTGCTGACATCGTGCTACAGCACTGATACAGCTTGTGTTGTCCGGCGTGCACTCATCCACTGCTCTGCTCAGTAATTGTGGGTTCGCTAAGCTCCCCCTTTCAGCAGTCATCCATCTCATCCTAGCACTTGGGTAGGCCTCTCCTCGCTCTCTCATAATTACAAGGCTATTCATGGACTGCTGCTGTTCTGTTCCGTTCTGCTGCTTGGCGTGTTCTAGCCTAGCTTGCCTCTGCTAAGGCCCTGTAGTTTCCTCAGCGGGCAACAGATTGTTGCCGACTATCGTCGGCCGAAGGGTGTCCGCTATCTGTGGGTGCTTGGGTTTCAATTTGTTGGTTGCGGTGCAGGTGCGTGTGTCTCTGTGCATGTGTGCATGTTTGTATGTGAGAACGAGCATGTACGTGTATGTGTGTGTTCTGTCGCTTTTGTTTTGTTTAGTCAATGTTAGTGTTTAACTGCTTGTGTTTGTTTAGTTATTGTGTTGTCTGCATGCTGGCTCCGGCTTGCTGGTGGCTACGCTTGGGTAAATGTGTATAAGTCATTTGGTGCTAAATCCCTTTGCTTGTGCTGTGGTGTTTCTTTATTTGCTTTGGTTTGCTGTGGTGTCTCTGATACTTTTCTTTGGTTTGCTGTGGGTTTTTGTTTGCTTATAATTTCTGTAATTTCTATTATTTTGTTTAGTCATTTTCTTTTATTGATCCCTTGAAGTACGGGATTGTGCTCCAATTGGTTTGTATACATCCGGTAAGCTCAATCCAGTTAACTTGTCAGCCTGTTGTCTCTGTCTTGTGTAGCCTGATCTGTGGGGAATGTAGTGGGCCCACTGTAAGTACCATTTTACTGTGAACTGAGGTTAACTGAAGTTATTGAGAAACTAAAATAATAAAAACTTTGTATGGATTTATAATTCTGCCTCCGCCTGTCCTTCAGACTGCCTGCCCTGCCTAATCCTCTACAAGAAGTAATCATAGTTTTGATGCTCAGTTCTCGGTCCTGTCACATAGGCATTATCTAAAAAGAGCAGTCAGATTAGTTCTAATTTAATGTTGTTCTGTAGTCTAAACTCGATGAACAGGAGAACTTTAAGTTAACTGTATATTTACAGGTCTATGCTCACTCTGGTTTCACATCTAGCTCTTCTGAATTTCTCAGGCTGAGGAGTGAGAACTATCAACAGTATACCAGTCAATGTAAGTACGTTAAACTGTAGCCAATTTACGCACGCTGCTTTTGGTGTCGATGTTGCAAAATAGCAAAAGTAGTTCTGGAGGTAGGCTAAACGTGACTAAACGTGCAATTACATTAATGTTAGTGTATAGGTCCAGATGGCTCATATCTGGAGGATTGCCAGTTCCCAACACACAGCTTTAGGCTGAAAGGGGGTGTGTTTTTTTTTCACTATTTTCCAGTCAAAACAGTCTTTACTGCTGTTTTGGGGATGTATATTTCTTTCACAAAGGTTAGCTACAGTAAGGGAAATGTGTGGTGTGGTGGAGAAGTGGTAATGTCACTGCCTGACAGTTGCTTGCGTTGTGTTTGGATTAAAGTGTTTGCTTTGGTCATTTTGACCTTACACTGTACCTACCACGCCTGATTGGGATACAAAGCATTTGTTTCTTTGCTTTGTTTTTCATATTTGGCTTATGGCAAAAGCACAGTAAGTATTTCCTTGCAGAAGTCAGTGTCATTATTCGACGGCGAGAAATAACAACTCACGAGTGATTTACATTAGCCAGGCCACGCCCTCAACTGATTCAGCAAGCTCAGGAGGAGAATGCAAAAGGAGGACTTTCCCTCGTGATTGATGGCATGTCCGCAAGACTCACTCCAGAGTAAATTAATTAGCTGATCTGTAGTTCAATGGAATGAGACATAAGAAACTACAAATTTGTACTGTAACGATTTGATAGCGACACACACAGTTGTCCAATCAAAAGGTTTATTAGCTGAGAAGAGAGCAGGGACACAGACACAGAACACAATACACACGGGGCAGCCCCCCACACAAAAAGGATCACACACGAGGGAGAACTAAAAGGGAAACATGTTACAATAAAGACGCTAACATTACACTCAAAACTAAGGAGAAATACAGACATAAACCCCAAATGTTCGCTCCCGCATCCCAGCATGCCCTGCGTGGGAGAACGCTACGCAATGTCTTGTGCGCCGACGTTACACAGCTCCCCCAACAAGCCATTGCCGTCCTCGGCAATGACCACGAGGTAGCCACATGCTAACGTCGGCGCGTCGCCCGCCACTCAGTTCAGTGCGACAGTACCGCCAACTCACGTGGGGTGCACGCCGCAGGAGCTCACTCAACGGGGAGCCACGCTGCTAGCAATCCAGTGCGGTCGTGCTAGCAACCACGTTGCCGTCCCCGCTCGTCACCAGCTCCCTCTCAGCAGCTGCCCTCAGGCTGCACTTTCCGCGGCGTGTCACCGCGGCACTCCTCCTCTCCTGGCGGGGCCCTAGGTGGCCTTTCCAACCGTCGACACTGTACCAAGCACTGGGGTTCGAGGGGGGTCAGATGAAGCTGCACCAACGGCGCTCCGCTCTGTCGATTCACCGACCAGGACAAACAGGCACCGACTCCGCAGCAACCGGACCACGCTGAGCTCTCCCGCTGCAGCTACCGTCTTCGGCGCCCCTCCTCGTGTTGCCTCCTCGCAGAGCCGTCCTGCTCTGCTCCCGGCCCGTTGCACTCCCTCTCGGCCTCAGCGAAGGAACGACCCCCGCGGTGGCCATGCTATCGAACTCCACACCACAAACTTTTTTTTTTTTTTTTTTTTTTAAAGGCGCCGGCCAACAGGCCAACTAGAACGGGCGCCCACACAGCACGGTGCCCCTCACACGCACCCAAACGTTTTAAAGTTCAGATGGCCTTTCCGTCGAAGCTGCCCCACCGTCGTGAGTTCGCTGCCCCCAGCGCCTCTGCCAACCATCCGTCGTCCAGGAACCTCTTCCTCGCCGCTCTCCCTCGGCTCTGCTCACGCGTCGCGGCCACCGCCAGCTCCAGCCTCGAACCGCCCGGCACGGAGTCACTGCCCAGGCCAGCGTCGTCTTCTCTGCGAACGTTTCTTCAGGCCTCTCTTCCGGCCAGATCTCCTCCCATGGCAGCAGGCAGGTCCAGACGACAGCACCTCTCCTCCGTCGGCAGTAGCGATAGAAGGCCCCGAGCTTTTTAGCAGCCCTTACAAGGGCTCTCTCCGGATCCTCTTGCGTGGGCCTCCACCCAGTGGTGAGGTCTCCCGCTCCCAGCTTCTCTCGCTGAGCGGAGGCCAGTCGCCTCTGACACCAATGTAACGATTTGATAGCGACACACACAGTTGTCCAATCAAAAGGTTTATTAGCTGAGAACGAGAGCAGGGACACAGACACAGAACACAATACACACGGAGCAGGTCAAGTACACACACACACACACACACTACACATACAGGGGAGGACGCACCCCCCCACACAAAACGGATCACACACGAGGGAGAACTAAAAGGGAAACATGTTAAAATAAAGACTCTAACATTACACTCAAAACTAAGGAGAAATACAGACATAAACCCCAAATGTTCGCTCCCGCATCCCAGCATGCCCTGCGTGGAAGAACGCTACGCAATGTCTTGTGCGCCGACGTTACAGTACTTTCATAAATCGTGCAACATATTCTACCTTGTCTGTGGACATCGTTATTTGCAAAGCCGGTGCTGGATAAACAAATAGCATGCGTGCGACAGAGGGAAAGTTCTTTGGTGTTGCTTAATCACCTACAAGCCTGGACAACCCCGGGTGCACCACCAGCCAGTGCAAAGGGATTTTTGTTAAAGGTAGTTTTTTTTTATCAGTGGCTAAGCTGAATTACTTTTTTTCATCTAAGAAAGATCTTGAAACAGTCATTCAGTCTTTTATTACCTCACGTTTAAACTACTGCAACTCATTATACACAGTCCCAACCCAATATAATTTAAACAGACTCCAGTTAATTCAGAATGCTGCTGCAAGACTCCTCACTGGCACCAAAAAGTTTGAGCACATAACTCCAGTTTTAGCTAAGCCTCATTGGTTACCAGTGAAATTTAGAATTGATTTTAAAGTTTTACTTTTTGTTTTTAAAGCACTCAATGGTCAAGCTCCTCTGTATATTTCCGATCTACTTTCCACCTACTCTACCGCCAGGTCACTCAGGTCCACAACCAAACAGCTGGAACTCCCTCCCACCCCATATCAAATCCTGTAACAAAATCGCCAGCTTTAAGTCAAACCTGAAGACACACTTTTACTCTCTTGCTTTTAATTACTTTTATGCCCTTTTTGTTTTATCCTTTGTTTTAAATGTTTTATATATATATTTATTTATTTATTTTATATATATAACTTTATTTCATTTAACACTGTTATTGCCTAACTTTATTCATGGAGTCATGCACACCTGTCTATGTATTTTCAAGGCATATTGAACTGCCTTCCCTGCTCTACCTGTAAAGAACTTTAGGTCAACTGTTGTTCGTTTAAATGTGCTATACAAATAAAAATAGACTTGACTTGACTTGAAATCCCATCATTACGTAACAAATGGTTACAGATGTCTTTAAGGCAACTGCCTCTAGAAGACCTCTCCAATGCCAAGCCTACAGTAGCTGCTTGATACAGGGGAACCTCCACGGAGTGAGAGAGGGGCCCAACTGAATAGACCTGAAATTTTAGTACCAACACTGCTGAGGACTCTGGAGATACTCTAGACTAGAGAACACCTCTGTGCTTTCTTCTCTGATTTAACGCAGATTGAATGGCTTCCATGTGGCCTCTGACCGACACGTCATTGTTACCATGATAGCTTCCTGAGTTGGTGACCATGTAGAAGTCCTAGCAGGTGTTTAATATTGACAGTGGAACCACAGATGCACTCATCACAGCGAGATGGTGTGTGACATATTGCCTGTAATATTGACTTTAAGTAGATAAAGCTATGTGCTTTTCTGACATAATTAATTACCGGTAACCAGCTTCTATGCTAAGAATTTGCGTTCACAATCACCACCATCATCAACAAACATTGTGAATGTGCCATAGATCATGGGATGTGAAGCTATAGTACGTCCAGTGTAATCAAACTCTGGAATTTCAATTCGGTATTTATGCTGTTGAATTTTGACTGTGATGGCACCACAGAAAAGAACAGAGTCATAGTACATAGACTGCAAACACAGAACATTTGAGGCAATATTTAATACTGATCTTCAAACAGCACAATACAGTGAAGACATCACTGAAATTATTTGCATAAAGCTACACTAAATTGTGCATAGCACACAATGTAGGTGCTGTTCTATTCTATGCATTGTTCACATTGTGAGTGCTTGTCAGAACTCTGTTTTCCTGTAGCCCTCTGCTGGCTTGTTTCAGTGTTTTTCAATGTCAGCTTTTGTTTTGGTTTCCCATGTGCTTTTGGCCACACCTGCCTTTGTTCTCCTTCCCGCGATTTTTTGGTCCTCACCTGTTCCTTATTTGCTAGTTTTACCCACCCTATTTACCCAGTATCGACATAAGAGTGACATGATGCTGTCATGAACACATGACACTGTCATAAAACATGAAACCTAATCCTAACCTCTAATCCTATAACCCTAACCCTAACCCTAACTCTAAACCTAACCCTAACTTGTTATGACAAAAACCGAATGTCACTTAACAGAAGCGTTATGTCAAACGTTTATGACTTGTTTATGACACGTTCATGACAGTGTCATGTCACTCTTATGTCAACACTGTCAAGTAAAGTCTAACCGTAACTTCTTTACACAAAGTCATTGTCTTTTACATGTTATTTATTTCAGGCTTTCATAAACACTGTGAACATGGCAAAGACTTGTGTTCTTTATGGTGCCATAATCGCAGCATCTTGTTTTCTCCTGAGTGCATCACAAAGAACAGGTAAATGTATCTCCGAAACAATACAGATGTGCTATGATTATCTAGCCTGACGAGTCAGACCCACATTAAAAATGTAGGGTCTGGGCACTCACCATTCGCAGTGCTCAGTCCGAGCATGGGCGGATTATGAACTTTCGGGCCCCTGGGCCCAGATGTATTAAGGGCCCCCCACTTATTGTCGTATATGTGGGAGGGGGGGTTTGGGGCTCCTCCCCCAGAACATTTTTAATTTGTTTGATGTGATTTCCTGTATTCTGGTGCATTTTGGGGATGGTCAATACTAAATTCAATCAGATTCATAGCCTACATCCTGATTTGTTGATATTGAGGCAATGATTCCATGCAAAGGCTTGGGCTTCAGGGCCCCCTGACCCCTTGGGCCCCTGGGCCTGGGCCCGGTAGGCCCGTGCAGTAATCCATCCCTGAGTCCGAGGGGCGGGATAATCGGTTATCTTTCAAATTCCCTCTGCACACAATAGGACAGCGCTATGAGTTTCCCACCAGCGGAGCTAGTTGGCTAGTTCAAACTTTTGTCAACTTTAATAAAAGCTTAACTCGTGTCACACTGTTCGCCAACAGCAACATTATCTTATTTGTTTTCAAGTAGCAGGGAATTCAAGCCAAACCGTTGCAACTCTGCCAGCAATCATTATGTTAAAGGACAATTCCGGCGCAAAATGAACCTAGGGGTTAATAACACATGTGTACCGAGTTCAACCGTTCGCTGGGATTTGTTTTCATGCAAGTCGAATGTGACCAGTTTTATTGCAAACCGCTAATTAGCGTTTAACGCGAGCCTTTGGGGCAGACGTACAGTAAAAAGTAATCACTATTTCTATACCACTAACAAGGCTCAAAATAGCACCACACTTACTGTACACGGTAGCATAATGAGGGTCTCTACATGTAAGCCGAAGCTTTGAGAACTTTGTAAGTGTACAGGCATTTTATTAAAAAGAAACCCATTACCGTTCACGTCTGGTTTACATACAGGCAGGCGCCTTGGGAAAACAGAACTCTGGGATGTGAAGTGAATCTCGCGTGAAACGTTGTTGCCGAAAAGTAAGCACTGAGCCAAGGTTGCACTGAGCGCATATAAGAGAAGCACTGAACGCAATGGACGTCCTTATCTTTTCGAGCTGGAATATAGGCTACCGACGAAGAGCTGCGGGAGCTCCGTGAAAGGGCTACGAGAGAGAGAGCTACCTGTAGTCAATGCTGCACACAGCCTCGCACTTCTGGAAACTGGTGGCGTACCTGCGGACTTTGTGAAGTTATGGCCACCGAAGAGGAGTGCCTGTGTTGCTGGGCAGACGTACAGTAAAAAGTAATCGCTATTTCTATACCACTAACAAGGCTCAAAATAGCACCACACTTACTGTACACGGTAGCATAATGAGGGTCTCTGCATGTAAGCCGAAGCATTGAGAACTTTGTAAGTATACAGGCAGTTTATTAAAAAGAAACCCATTACCGTTCACGTCTGGTTCACATACAGGCAGGCGCCTTGGGAAAACAGAACTCTGGGATGTGAAGTGAATCTCGCGTGAAACGTTGTTGCCGAAAAGTAAGCACTGAGCGCATATAAGAGAAGCACTGAACGCAATGGACGTCCTTATCTTTTCGAGCTGGAATATAGGCTACCGATGAAGAGCTGCGGGAGCTCCGTGAAAGGGCTACGAGAGAGAGAGCTACCTGTAGTCAATGCTGCACACAGCCTCGCACTTCTGGAAACTGGTGGCGTACCTGCGGACTTTGTGAAGTTATGGCCACCGAAGAGGAGTGCCTGTGTTGCATGGAGTGGGACCTGTTGCGTCGCGACACCCAAGAGACGCGTCTGAAGATTTCCCCTCATTGATAAACACGGCTGTAGTTGAAACTATTTTCCATGTCCCAAAAAGAAATTGGAGGCGGCGATCCATACCAGAGGGACCAGATGGACATCCACTAAGTAAGTACACTAGACAATGGGCTGTATTTTGGGCACCAGCGCATGGCGTAAAGTTCGTTTTCCACCCGCGCAAAGTTTAATTCGGTATTTTGCACGTTTATTTTTTTAAACATTGCGCCCAGGGGTGTGGCAATTAACAACCTAGGGAGGGGCTTGGCGCGTTGTCTAAAAATCGCTATCATACACCACCTAAACCTGGTCAGAAGTCAATAGCAAGTTGTTCATATGCTATTTTAAGAGCGCATGTCAACAGTCATATTGGCAGGTGCACGCACCATCCTTCTATCATTCATGAACGCACACCAGAAGCACGTCCATGCAAAGCATTACAAATTGCACGATTACAATGGGAAACATAATTAGAATAAGATACTGTACATCTCATGATGAGTATTTATTCACCATCATTTGCAAATTGGTAATGACGGTTAAAAGTGATTAGGGGAGAGGCGAGAGACACATATGGAGCACAGCTGAAGACGCACTGTCACGAGATATAAGCAACTCCTCTGCAGGATAAATGTTGTTTTATTCAGTCATTTGAGCAACATTAGGGTAAGTGTTGCTTTTTCCAGCCTATGTTTTCGGTGGTAACCCATTGTCAGTCAATAGTGAAAGTAACTGCATGTAACTGTCTTGTCGTTGACTGACTCCTTGGTGAAGTTAGTTTCACTTTGCCAATGAGTTCAAATAATAGACGAGTGCAAATGCGTGAAGGCTATGCTAGGTTTTTAGTAAAGCATGGTTTAAGAATGACTATTCCATACGGTCTCGCAAGCAGCCTCCTTCAAATGCGCCGTTGAATGCCAAAATACAGATGCATTTATTTGACATATCGCGCTTTGCGCCGTTAAAGGGAATGACAGATGTCATTCTCATTGGTTTAAAATGATGTTACGCCCCAAACACACCCAAATGACTGATTAAAAAACCTAGGAACACCTTGTTACGCCATGCGCTCCACTTTTGATAACGAAACCCCTCCCAATGTGAACGGGACATCCTACTAAATTTTAATAGACTTTTGACGAGTGACGATGCACTTTAGAATGTCATGATAGGGCCCAAGTTATGTTATATCGGAGCTATTATTTCTGATAGGCCTATATTGAGCAAATTACGTTTGATTTTAGTTCACATCACCTGCCTGTAGGCTATGTGAACCAGACGTGAACGGTAATGTGTTTTTTTTTAATAAACTGCCTGTACACTTACGAAGTTCTCAATGCTTTGGTTTACATGTAGAGACCCTCATTATGCTACTGTGTAAGTGTGGTGCTATTTTGAGCCTTGTTAGTGGTATAGAAATAGCGATTTCTTTTTACTGTATGTGTGCCCCGCAATAAAACTGGTCACATTTGACTAGCATGAAAATAAATCCCAGCGAAATAATTCCGTAGAAATGCATGGATTCCAGTTGCTGCTACTGGAAGCAACTGAATCCATGCATTTCCAATGAATTATTTTTGTTATCTGATCCCTTATCATACCTGTTAGTTCGTAGTCGTCGCTCGACGTATCGTGACTAAATTCTAAACTAAAAGATGGCGTCGAACGGTAAAATTCCTTAAGGTACTGTCTGTATAAATCGTCTTGTAAATAAACTACCAGTGCTTTTTCAAAGTTCTCCATGTCTCGTTTTAAATGTCAAGGCCTTCGGAAGTCTACCAATGAAGTATGGAGCTACTTTTGAGCCACGTAAATGGTGGAAAACAGTGATTTATTTGCATGGCTAGGCCGATGCCCGAGGCACCGCAACGAAACACTGTTGGTAGCATTGGCTAACTAGCGCAAGATTTCTGAGTGCAGGGGACAGCTATGAGACAAACGTTAACACTCGGTATCATGTTTCAACACACTTTAGGTCAATTCACACCGGAATTCTCCTTTAAGAGAAACATTTTGTATTAATTTTAAATGGCATTCTGATGTCAATACTTGGGTTACTAAATCCTCTGCTATCTCTAGTGCTCAACTTGCAAATAAATATTAATTTATTCATCTTTTTATAAATTCAGATTGTCAACAGGCAACCGTTGCTGACATTGTGTTCCTTGTGGATGGCTCGAGTAGCATTGGTGTGGATAGCTTTAATCAGACGAAGCAATTCCTTCAATCATTAGTGAGTGGACTTACTGTAGCATCAGACAAAGTGCGCATAGGCCTAGCACAGTTCACTGATGACACGTACCAGGAGTTCCTGCTGAAGGATCATGACAACATCAGAGATGTACTTAATCAAATTGCCCAGCTCCAGTACCGTCAAGGAGGAACTTATTTGGGAAAGGGCCTCACCTTCCTTCAGAATAAGTACTTTATCCCGGACGGAGGCAGCCGAGCTAACGTCCCAAAGATTGCCATTGTGATCACAAACGGCGAATCCTCTGATGACGTGGCAGGACCAGCCCTAATATTGCGGAGATTGGGGATTGTCATCTACGCCATTGGTGTTGGCAACTATGATGCCAAACAGCTGCAATCTGTTGCCAACAAACCTAATGAGCGTTTCTTGGTAGGCATCAACAACTACCAGGAGCTGCAGAACGTAATAGACAGTATGCAGAAATCAGTTTGCACTGCTGTGAATGTCGAAGCAGAGGGTAAAGTTTATTATTTTCTTAATGCTTTTACACCTACAGATCAATTTGGCCTAGATATTAGCAACATTAAAAATATACATTATTTAATATTACAGTTTTTCTCAGTCGCTTTGGTGCTTTTCTCACATCACTATTAACATTTGCACAGCAGTTAGTGCATTTCTCAAAACAATTAGTGCAAACTGCAAAACCTAGTGGATGACCTGCAAAAGCACGTCACTTGCTCAAAATGGATAGTCCATTCCTCAAAAGCAAGTATTTATGTCAATGAAACTGTCAGTGTAATCAAAATGAGAAGTCTTGACACCATCGTTTATGAACAAGATAGTCAAATGGCTTTGTCATGTTTTCATTATGACAGTTCTCTCAGTGTTTTCCAATGCAAAAAAAAGGTCAGAACTCGGTGACACTACCTGAACATGCTCAAGACAGCACTATACAGTACTTGTACAGCCATTTGAAAACTACAGTAAAGTTACACATTAGGGGAGTAAGTGAGTACAAGACACTGAATACGTACATTTTTACTGTATGCTCTTTGCAATTCTACAGCATTGACAGAATTTGATAACTAGTTCAACAATTTTGTATGTAATGACTCAAGCAATGAAATGAAGACTATTAGTTTTATTGGGAACGACTATTCAGCATCCGTAAGTATAGTTCATTTTGACTGACATGACATAAGCAAATGATAATGTTAAAAAACAGCAGAGAATTGTATGAAAGCAACTGATACATGTCCAAAAGCATTTGCAATTTGTTCAGAGGAAGGAGAAATTGCTACTATGATGTGCACAAATTACTAAATGTTGTGGAGGTTGAACTAATAGTTATGAGAATTTTCATTCTGATCTGAAAAAAGCACCAAAGCGACTGAGAAAAACTGTAATACATCTTCATTGTAAATCTATTGTTCTCTCCTTCTCTGTCTAATGTATGACTTTATCGAATTGGATGATTAAGTCCTCTCTTTTATAACTTGTTTCAGATCTAACACCAAGATATGCTGATATTTTCTTTCTTGTGGACAGTTCGGCTCAGTCACAGATTCAGGTCAGCATAAAACAAATGCTTATTCTACTTTCCAACCAACTCAGCATAAACATTGACGGCAATCGTATGGGCCTGGCTCAGTTTGGTGATACTGTCAAAGTGGATTTCAAGATGAACCAGTTCACCGCAAGATCTGATATCGTGGACTATTTGAAAAAATGGAGATTAAGGGGAAGTCGGACGCGTAACACCGGAGAGGCAATAACCTATGCCCGCCGTAATTTTTTCAATTCGGAGTATGGAGCCCGTGGATTTAAACCCTATTTGGTGCTCATAACATCAGGGAAATCAGATGACAATGTGATCAAAGCATCACAAGTTATTAAAGAACAAGGCGTGACTGTACTTACTGTTGGGCTTGGCCAAGCTGACCGAGTGGAGCTTCAGACCATTGCAACTGACTCTTATATCTATTTTGGACAATCAAATCAACAGACAATAACAGACATCAAGGCTGCTGTTGACAAGACTGCTGATGCCACTGTTAAAACTGGCAAGTAGTGTTAAAATGTATTTATGATGATTTATTTGTCTGAAATATACACTCCAGTTTTACCATATATTGTAAAGAAATCACAAAACAAAGTTGTACTTCACAGACACAAACTTTGTTCTCTCTGTGGATCACTACTTACAGTAAATATTATGCTAGCAGTTAGCAGTCTCTGCTGGCTAATATTAGTATTGCATTCACCAACAAACCCAAACCCTTTTTTACAGTTTTTCTCAGTCGCTTTGGTGCTTTTTTCAGATCAGAATGAAAATTCTCATAACTATTAGTTCAACCTCCACAACATTTAGTCATTTGTGCACATCATAGTAGCAATTTCTCCTTCCTCTGAACAAATTGCAAATACTTTTGGACATGTATCAGTTGCTTTCATACAATTCTCTGCTGTTTTTTAACATTATCATTTGCTTATGTCATGTCAGTCAAAATGAACTATACTTATGAATGGTGAATAGTCATTCCCAATAAAACTAATAGTCTTCATTTCATTGCTTGAGTCATTACATACAAAATTGTTGAGCTAGTTATCAAATTATGTCACAATGCTGTAGAATTGCAAAGAGCATACAGTAAAAATGTACGTATTCAGTGTCTTGTACTCACTTACTCACCTAACTACAGCAATGTGTAACTTCACTGTAGTTTTCAAATGGCTGTACAAGTACTGAATAGTGCTATCTTGAGCATGTTCAGGTAGTGTCACCAAGTTCTGACCTTTTTTTGCATTGGAAAACACTGAGAGAACTGTCATAATGAAAACATGACAAAGCCATTTGACTATCTTGTTCATAAACAATGGTGTCAAGACTTCTCATTTTTATGACACTGACAGTTTCATTGACATGAATACCTGCTTTTGAGGAATGGACTATCCATTTTGAGCAAGTGACGTGCTTTTGCAGGTCATCCACTAGGTTTTGCAGTTTGCACTAATTGTTTTGAGAATTGCACTAACTGCTGTGCAAATGTTAATAGTGATGTGAGAAAAGCACCAAAGCGACTGAGAAAAACTGTAGTAAATTAATTACAGTTTTTCTCAGTCGCTTTGGTGCTATTCTCACATCACTATTACAGTTTTTCTCAGTCACTTTGGTGCTATTCTCACATCACTATTAACATTTGCACAGCAGTTAGTGCATTTCTCAAAACAATTAGTGCAAACTGCAAAACCTAGTGGATGACCTACAAAAGCATGTCACTTGCTCAAAATGGATAGTCCAATTTTTCAAAAGCACGTATTCATGTCAATGAAACTGTCAGTGTCATCAAAATGAGAAGTCTCGACACCATCGTTTATGAACAAGATAGTCAAATGGCTTTGTCATTATGACAGTTCTCTCAGTGTTTTCCCATGCAAAAAAGGGCAGAACTCGGTGACACTACCTGAACATGCTCAAGACAGCACTATACAGTACTTGTACAGCCATTTGAAAACTACAGTAAAGTTACACATTGCTGTAGTTAGGGGAGTAAGTGAGTACAAGACACTGAATACGTACATTTTTACTGTATGCTCTTTGCAATTCTACAGCATTGTGACTGAATTTGATAACTAGTTCAACAATTTTGTATGTAATGACTCAAGCAATGAAATGAAGACTATTAGTTTTATAGGGAACGACTATTCAGTATCCATAAGTATAGTTCATTTTGATTGACATGACATAAGCAAATGATAATGTTAAAAAACAGCAGAGAATTGTATGAAAGCAACTGATACATGTCCAAAAGCATTTGCAATATGTTCAGAGGAAGGAGAATTTGCTACTATGATGTGCACAAATGACTAAATGTTGTGGAGGTTGAACTAATAGTTATGAGAATTTTCATTCTGATCTGCAAAAAGCACCAAAGCGACTGAGAAAAACTGTAAGACATTGATTTCTATAACTGAATTGTTTGTTTATTATATCTGGCTTTATATGCACTGTTTACTTTTTCATTTAATGCCATCTTGCCATCTGTGTTTCAGAGTGTGCAACAGCCAAAGTAGCAGACATTGTGTTCATAGTGGATGAATCCAGCAGCATTAATCATGCTTCAGTACACAACTTCCAGCTGATGCGGGCATTCATGGCAAGAATCCTCAAAGACCTTGATATCAGCTCAAAGGGTGTGAGGGTGGGCTTAACCACTTACAGCGATGACCCTCGACCCGAGTTCTACTTGAACACATATGATAATAAATTCGATATTTTGCAGAGCATAAAGCGGCTACCATACCATGGGGGCAACACATACACAGGGAAAGCTCTGACATTTGCAAAGAATAACATGTTTACCAAGGAGAGGGGCAGCCGGCGTGACAGTGGTGTGCAACAGATTGCTGTAATAATCACAGACGGTGTGTCTCACGATAACGTCAGTGGTCCAGCTCTGAAATTGTGTGATTTAGGAGTTAAAGTCTATGCAGTGGGTATTAAAAATGGATCTATGAATGAACTGCAAAAGATAGCCACTGACCCAGTTAGGAACTATGTGGTATCCATTGATGATTTTGTGAAACTTAAGTCAATAGAAGCAAATCTGGCAAAAAGAATTTGCCGTGAGATTACGAAACCACCCACACCACCACCAAAGGAAAAAGGTCAGTGTCTCCAGCAGTGCTTGAAAGTGATAAATGTATGACATTAAATAAAATGTAAACAGCCCCAGGATTGTGTATTTTTATAGTAATTATGTTCTGTGTGCTTTTTGTCTTGTAGACTGTGTCCAAACAGAGGAAGCAGATTTCTTTTTTTTGATTGACCAGTCATTCAGCATTGCCTATGAGGATTTTGGCCGAATGAAAAAGTTTGTTTTGGAATTCATACGGATGTTTCCTATTGGACCAAAACAGGTACGTGTTGGTCTGGCAAAGTTCTCAACCAGTCCTAGCCTGGAGTTCAACCTGGCCGATTACACAGACAAAAAGTCTTTGGAGAAGGCTATGGATGCTGTCGAACAAACTGGAGGTGACACTTATACAGGGGCCGCTTTAAATTTCATGAGCCCGTATTTTGAGGAGGCTGAAAAGAGTCGTGGTGATAAGGTACCCAGGTACCTCATTGTAATAACAGATGGGGAGTCACATGACAATGAAGTTGTGAAAAGGGCAGCAAAGAGATTACGCCAACAGAACATCACCATTTATGCCATTGGGGTGAAGGATGCCAATAACGACGAACTGCTGGACATCTGCGGTGATCCGAAGAGGAGGTTCTTCGTCAATAACTTTCATGCACTTAGACCAGTCAAGGATGATATTGTGACAGACATATTCTCTCAAACAGGTGAACAAAATGTGTTTTTATGATTGAAGTGTATGACTTGGCATAAATATTTTCAAACTGTGTCCTGTGCACTGTGAATTGGTTTGACCAAGCTTTGATTTCTCCCATGCAGCATGCAAGGAAATGCTGGCTGATGTCATATTTCTGGTGGACAGTTCTGGAAGCATTCACCCTGAAGACTTCCTCAAGATGAAGGCTTTCATCAACAGCATAATTATGCGGTCCGTCATGGGGCCAGACTCTGTGCGCATGGGGCTGCTGCAGTTCAGCACCGTCCAGAACGAGGAGTTTTCTCTTGACAGCCCCCAAACCCAAAATTACCTTGTGCAGAAAGTGAACGCCATGCAGCAACTGGGTGGGGGAACTCTGACCGGTCAAGCTCTCAGCTTTACCTCTCAGTACTTTGACACCTCAAGGGGCGGGCGCCTCAATGTCCCAAAGATCCTGATCGTCATCACAGATGGTGAAGCCCAAGATGCCGTTAAGTTGCCTGCACAGGCTCTGAGGGACAACAATATTGTCATCTACTCCATTGGTGTGGACGGCGCCAATATAATCCAGCTGAATGAAATCAGTGGCATCACAGACAGGGTGTATACAGAGAGAGACTTTGATGGCCTCCAGGTTTTGGAGGACAAGATCTTCTGTAAGATCTGTCATCCTGAAACTAGTAAGTGGTTGCAGTCCCCAGTGAGATGACCAATGCTTGAAATGAGACAGAATTTTTTTTTTTTCAAAAAAGAAAGAGCACCTGAACATTTCTCTATTCTCTATTATTTTTCCTGTCCTTTCTTCTTTCCTTCATTGTTATTGATTTAATGAGAAAAGTAAAACTTTACACAAGTTTTCCCATACATGAATTAAGGCAAGACAAGAAAACAATGAATATCTTCCCTAAAGGATATTTAATCCTTTTGGACAAGGATTAGGATTAATCCAAGAAACTGTCCACAGAAGAGTTTTGTCCATTGACATTGTTGTTATACAAAATGTTTGTGTGCAATAGGGCTGCAGAATTATTTCAATCACAATTGTAATTGCAATATGAACCAACTCAATTACCTAAACGCAATACAAATAGTCATGCACAGTTAATCTTGTCACATGTATTACTTTTATATTCATGTCATCCACCTTGACTGTGCCACTTCTGGTTGGTGGGTGTGTGTAGTGAAGGGTACAGAAATTCTGATTGGTGAGCTTTACAGTCGGTAAGAGGGTTCTGTGCTTCTTGTGCACTGGTTGTGCTCACGAATCAGGGTTGTCAAAAATTAAAGAGACATTTGGTATATTGAACTGAATCAGATCATTCACATTTAAAAATCATATCGCAAATCGTAATTGCAATATGTCAGAAAAATCGCAAGTAGAAATTTTCCCCAAATCATGCAGCCCTAGTACATTACCATGCAATCGTATTCTCAAGCAATACTTTGTCACACACACAGACACAATATCTCTCATGCACACACACACAATTCGCCTTATTCACCCGGCGGCCAAACCGAGGCTAAAGGGTACACTTGCCATTACACCAAAGTCTAGCAGATGATGGTGGTAATGCACTCCGTTTGAAAAACTCACTGAAGAAAAAGAACCGGCCAGTAAACCCTTCTTCTTTTTCGGTGAGCTTTTTTTTTGGCAGTTTGCAAACGGAGTGCATTACCACCACCATCTGCTGGACTGAGGTGTAATGGCAAGTGTACCCTTTAGCCTCATTCTGGCCGCCGGGTGAATAAGGGGAATTGTTTTGTTTCTACTCCCTTTTAGACTGCAGAAGGACAGAGGTGGCAGACATGATCTTCCTTGTCGATGGCTCCAGCAGTATTAGTGTGGATCAATACAAGAGCATGCAACGCTTAATGACCTCACTTGTGAGTAGCACGAATGTTGGAGAGAACCTGGTCCGGTTTGGTGCCATCGTCTACTCGGACGACGCAGAGTCCATGTTCACTCTGAATCAGTACACTACTGAAAAGGAGGTACGAACGGCCATAACAACCATTAGAAAACCAGGTGGAAACACTTACACAGGTGCTGCGCTTCGCTACACACTGGACTACTTTGGAAAACAACATGGTGGCCGTCGCGAGCAGGACGTAACTCAGATCCTTTTCATCATTACTGATGGAGAAGCCACAGATCCTCATGTGCTGCCTGTGTGGTCTAAAGAGATCCTGAGTTATGGGATCATGATATATGCCATTGGTGTGGGAGGGGCCAGACTTAGTGAGCTGGAGATCATGACTGGAGGAGACAGAAGAAGGGTGTTTTATGTGAGTGACTATGATGCTTTGGAGGTTCTGCACAAGGACATCTCCAGTGAGCTTTGTAAAGACATCAAACCACGTAAGTCCTTTTTTTAAATTAAATAAACAGGTCTCAGGTGCCCCCATGCCAGCTGGGTTCTTCTTGTTTAGTTTTATCTACACTACTGACATCTTTGTGTATGTTCTAGAGGCCTTGGTTTCTGAAAAGAGTATTGAGACCATGTTTATTGTCATCAATGCTCACTGAAGCTATATGAATAAATGGCATTGGTACTGATACTCAAAAATGATTGCAAGCAGCCCAAATCATTCAGTGATTATCCTAGAATTTGTTCCAGCAGCGGGGCTTAGTCACAGAAAGTGAAATTGATATGAAACCAAAAATTGGCACAACACAGAGTATTATTTACATCATTTTGAATATTAAAGCTTAATGGCATAGACCACTATCTTCCCATGAGCTAAACTATTACATGTATCTTTAATGCCACATTATATTGGTGGTATATAGGTCTGTTAAGGACGCAAAAGAGTAATTCAATTTCTGAGAAAGGCTTGCCTGAGTCTGACGGTTTTAGGCTAGTGAAAAATAGCAATTCATACGTTTTCCATGTCATTAATTTAAAAAAATCTAACAAAACCTAACAAAATTTAGAAGAGATGTGTTCTGCAATGATTATTTCTATGATTTCGGTGAGCACTAATGCTACACGAACGGCAAGCAGACATGACAACAGTTAAAAGCTATCTCCAGATTTAAATAGTTTCATAATTTATTTCTGCATTTATTTATTTGAAGTCATTTTTGGTCCTCCATAAGATTGGCAGAAAGCTGCAAAGTAAAGTTGAGCAATGGGGGGGGATTCAAGATCCGTGATTGTAAGCATATGAACTCATATATATTCAAAAGTAATTTCTATGTGAAAGATTGAACTACAAATCTACATAAAATGCAAATTATGATTTTTCTTTAGCATGCGAGAAAAAGGAGGTAGACCTGGTCATATTGACGGACAGCTCTGGCAGCATCAGTGCCACTGACTTTGAAATCATGAAGACGTTTATGAAAAAGGTGGTGAGCAGCTTCCACATCAAACCAGAGGCTGTGCAGGTGGCCCTAGCCCAGTTCAGCGCTTACCCCAAGAAAGAGTTCCACCTCAACGAGGTTGACAGTGAAGCCACAGCACACGCTAAAATTGATGCCATTGATCAAATAGGACAAGGCACATTTATCGGAAGGGCCCTTGAGTTCACCAGGAAGCGGTACTTCCAGACAGCAAATGGCAGCCGGAAAAACAAGGGTGTCTCACAGAACCTTATTGTGATCACCAATGGCAAGTCAAAGGATGAAGTGACAGAAGAGGCAAGGTTTCTCAGAGCCATGCAAGTTGATGTGTATGTCATTGGAGTGGGCAAAGTCTACAAGGATGAGCTGATTCAGATTGCTGGCACTCCGGACAGGGTCTTCATCGTGAACGACTTTCATGTCCTTGAACAAATCAAGTCAAAAATTGTGGAAACTGTTTGCGTGCCAGCTGACGCATAAGATGTTTGATCAAATGTTATGATAATTCACAATCTCAATATTATCTCCTTGATAAGTTGTTTTTCCCATAGATAATCACTGTAAAGAAATACCGTAAAATGTACAGTAACTTACTGGCAACAATTATCCAGTAAGTTACTGTCAATTATTTTTACAGTAAAGGTACCGTACTTCCATTTACAGTATTTTATGTATTCACCGTAAAATAAAAAACAATTAAACACTGTGATTTTAGTTGTATTTACAGTATTGATTGTTTTACTCTAGAAGAAATATCAAATACTGTGATTGTGTTTCTATGTTTTCCTATTATTATGACCGCCGCTTCGCTGCGCGGCGGTCATATAGGTTTAGTCAGATTTCTTTTTTCTTTTTTTTCTTTTTCGCATGCCTAAATTTCCGTCAATGAGTCCCGGGACACTGAAAGACCGGGGTACACGAAACTTGGTGGGCATGTAACCCCACATGGATAGCATGGAACCATCATTTTTCGTTTTGATCTGTAGCCCCCCCGCTGGACTGGACCCCCCGAAAGGAGGGTAGGGCAGACACAGTTTTCTGTGAATATCTCGAAAACCGTAGGGTTTAGGAGGACCTTGTATGTTGATCTCAAGGGGCCATGTCAACCCATTCCATAACCACTCATTTCATGTATAGCGCCACCTAGTTAAACACAAAAAATTAAAAATGAGGTGTTGTAATTGAAGGTATCTGTGACCTAACATAGTCAAAACTGCACGAAATTGGAAGTGTAGGATCATTATGACACCCTCTGTATGCACGCCAAGTTTTGTGGAATTCCGTTCATGGGGGGCCACACAATAAATTAATTTATGTTACTATACACCAACTGGCCTGTAGGTGGCCGGAGACAGTTTTCTGTGAATATCTCGAGACCCGTAGGGCCTAGGAGGTCCACCTTTTTTATGTATGTTGGTCTTAAGGGGGCATGTCAACCCATCCCATTACCACTTATTTCATGTATAGCGCCACCTAGTTAAAAATTAAAAAGCAAAAAATTAGGTGTTTTCATCACAATATCTCTGGCTGACAAGGTCAAAACTGCACGAAATTAAAAGTGTAGGATCATTATGACACCCTCCGAATGCATGCCAAGTTTTGTGTACTTTCGTTCATGGGGGGCCTTACAATAATAAAATAAAATAATTTATGTGTACATTTAGTGACGTACACCAACAAGGATTCCCGGGACACTGAAAGACCGGGGTACACAAAACCTGGTGGGCATGTACCCCCACATGGATAGCATGGAACCGTAATTTTTCGTTTTGATCTGTATCCCCCCCGCTGGACTGGACCCCCCGAAAGGAGGGTAGGGCAGACACAGTTCTCTGTGAATATCTTGAGAACTGTAGGGCCTAGGATGACCATTTTTTTCCGTATGTTTGCCTCCAGGGGTCATGTTAACCCATTTCATGTGCACACATGTGCACAAACAGATACACACACACACACACATACATTCACAGTAATCAAACGTATGACACATACTCACACAGTAGACATATGTACGCTTGCATGCACAGGCACATACACAGGCACACACACAAGCACGAATTGAGTGTGGATAATGCAATTTAGTGAGACAGTTAGAATCATATATAGGCCTTTCAGCGTGATTTCTTTTTGTGGAAAAAATGTGCTGGATTGGGCGGCGGTCATATTTTGCACCGCTCTGCGGTACATCTAGTTATTATTATTATTATTAGGAAATAGTTTATCCACCTCTCAAAAGAGTTTATTCACCAATTGCAACTTTTAACATTCAAAAATCACATTGTATTATCCACATTACCGTTGCCAAGCAACGTGACACCATTTGAGACGTAAGTTGCTTGAAAGTGAATTCGAAAAAAATATCCAAAATGGCGGAGCTAACTCTAAAACGGCAGTAGTTCTGTATTAGCAAATAAGTTCAGCGTTTGTGCCCTTAAATTTTGTAATACGTAGCGATAAACTATTAACCTGACTCTCGCCAGATGAATTTCGTTCCGCCTAGCTCCACTCATCCATCTGGGATCGATCCATTGGAGTGGTGCTTCAGAAGGCTAGGTCTTATTAAAAAATCCTTGCATAAGATTGGATAAGCCACTTGTCCGTCATCTATTGACGTGCTACTTCAACCATTCACATCGAAGCCAACCCGTGACGCTGAGAACAGTCTCACAGTCGCTTCTACGCTACGTCACATCTATGAAACTCCCACCCTGCGTCCTGATTGGCTCTACCATACAATCTCGTGCTGAAATCACTCTCAACGGAACCGATCCCAGATGGATGTGAGTGGAGCTAGGCGGAACGAAATTCATCTGGCGAGAGGCAGGTTAATAAACTATCACAATTACATCTAAAAACCCAGGTTTTGTGACAAAAAATATGTCTGAGCTCATTAACAAGCCATCTGCCAGCCACCTACTTTGCGTTTTTCTCACTCCAAGGTGAAGTTATGAAATCGTTGCTCTCTCACTATGAATGATTGGAACGTTTGTCTTGGTAATTCAATGCAATATGCGGATGAACTAGCAGTCAAAAGTCTTAAGAGTCGTTGTGCTGGGATATCGCCACTCGTGATGACCTCTCGTCCAATCAAAAATGAATAAATAGCTCAATTGGACCTAACTGTTGTTGTATAATATCCTGTAAAGGTTAGTTGAAATAGGAAGTACTGTAGGAATTTATGATCAATGTGATTGGCTAGACCAGTGATTTCAAATTTAATGCAAAATCTACGCCCATTATGATGCTGGACTTTACATAACATTTCCCTATTGTTAATACCCAGACTCTTCACTTGGTGAAATGAAGTAATGAGTCTGGTGAAACCAGGCAAGTTACTAGCAGGTTCTCTCCCAGATCTATTTATGCAAGAATTTCCACTGTATTATTAAAGGGAGGCTACACCTGGGATGTAACTGAAGCATTCCATTAGCGGAACGTCTGCTGTAAGGGATAATGTATAGAACGCTGGTCATTATTGGGAAAATAAGTCCCGACAGGGCGAACCGGACCCCGACGCGCAGCGGAGGGGTCTTGTTCCGCCCTTAAGGGACTTATTGACGGTCACTCTATATGACTTTAGCCTACATAGCCTAGCCTATTTGTTACCGTTTATCAACACACGTTGAACTTGAATCAAACATTCGTTAGAACACAGCTGATCAACTGTCTGCTTTCACTTTTGAATGAAGTTCCAGTTCTTGCGTAGTGATATGAAATACCTGAAGTAGAAGCACAAACTCCGTTGCCATTGACAGCGGTAATTATATGTTTGCAGCGGTAATTACATGAAAATATTTTACCGTAGAAATTTGGGAAAGCCCATTCAAGTCAATGGAGCGTTCTACTTGCCTTGTGAAGAGCCGTCTAGGCTAATAAGTAAGGGATAATGTATAGAACGTCATTATTGGGAAAATAAGTCCCAACAGGGCGAACCGGGTCTTGCTTCTCCCTGAAGGGACTTATTTTCCCAATAATGACCGGCGTTATATACATTATCCCGCTTATTATATGGCTACTTGCCAAAATGAAAAAATAAACTCCACGATATGTCTCTTTACACTTATTTGTTACCGTTTCGTCGTGGCTTTTGCTGATAAACAAATAGTTCGCAACACACGCTGAACTTGAATCAAACATTCTTTAGAACACAGCTGATCAACCGTCTGCTTTCACTTTTGAATGAAGTTCCAATGCAAGAAGTGACCGGACTACTTGCGGAGTGATATGAAAAACTTAAATTAGCAGCACAAAACCCGTTGCCATTGAAAGTGGTAATTATATGTTTGCAGCGGTAATTACATGGAAATATTTTACCGTAGAACGTTGGGAAATCCCATTCAAGTCAATGGAGCGTTCTACTAGCATTGTGAAGAGCGGTATAATAAGCAACAATAGCCTCTACTGCAGTGCAGTTCATATAGGAAGTTTTCTTTGGTTCCTTGTCTTCTGTTCGGTCTGGGGTCAATTTTCCTCTTGCAGACACATCCAGTGAGATTGGCTACAGTCCCATGGACCTTACACTTGTTAATAATATGTGCAACTGTAGTCTGAGCTAGGGTTAGAAATGTTGGAAATGTTCTTATAGCCTTTATCTTTAACACGCATGTATATAAGTTTCTTTCTGATTCCCTCAGAACACTGGGTTCCATGCACACAAAGATACCAAACTGCAGAGTGACTACTTTTCTCCACTTACAGGGGCGGAGCTACGTGGTGGCCAGGGGGGGCCACGGCCACCACTGGTCAAAGCTTGGCCACCCTGCTGGCCCCCCCAGCTCCGTTCAGTGAAAAGTAAAAAAAAAATAAAAAATGCCGTTTTCGACGGCACTTTGCCAACACTTTGCAAAGCAGGGACTGAACCAATTACTGCACTCTATCTAGCCCACGGTTGTGATCAAATCGTAAGTAGGCTAGTGCAGCAGTAGGACAATTCAAGTCATCTGTTAAAAACACTTAGTAGACTAGCCTATTACTTAACCTCAGTAACAACAGGTGAGTTGATGATGAGTTGGAACATTAATGCTAATAGATGTTAAAATGTGTCACGATAGCCAAGTGAGCTGTGTTGGGCTGTCCTTAGGTAGGCTCTGACATTGACGTGTGGGGCTGATCAGAAATAATCGGATGCCCGCGGTAACGCTTTACAAAAATATTTCGATAAAATTCGGGTGAAATGCAAGCATATTAGGCACATATCTCCGGATGGCTCCAATAAAAGTAGGCTAATAGGGCCTAGGCTAGGCTACTTTATAAAAAACATAATTTGCTGACTGCGTGTGGTTCTTGCCATAGCAGCTGATCAGGCAGAGGCAGGCTGCTTTGCCTGAGTTCTTTGTTACATTACTCCAGAACTGTTCATCACAGCGAGATGAAACCTTAATTGCGTGACAGGGCAGAAGTGGGGCTTTCCAACGAGACTAAACTCTTGCCTGTGCGATCAAGTAGGCTATGAAAATAAATAAATACATTTATAGTTTACCTGCGCACCCAATACTCTCGTTTGAATTACTCGCGAACCCGTGATCGCATAGATATGGCAAGCATATCAGAAGAAAGAGGAGACACAGGGCTATCTATTGGTACCAAGTATATCGATTCTTCTGGGCTATAAAAACAGACAACGTGACTGCAAAATAACATCATGTACAAAAACCAACTCTCGTTTGAATTAGGCTACTCACAAACCCGTGATCGGATATGCCACGCATGTCAGATGAAAGAGGAGATAGAGAGCTACCATTTGATACCAAGTACTGTACATCCTTCTGGGTTATAAAACAGACGAAATGACATCAAAATAATAACTTCATATAGCTCGACTTACCCCACGTTTTTGTGTGTTGTGGTGGCAAGGCATGTACATAATCCAACGCTATCATGTGTTTCTCTATGGCAAAGTTCATACGGTTTTGAGATCGATCCCAGCAAATTCCTGCATGGCATCCAATTCGAGACACACATTGCATCTCAATTTATTCGACAAAGAAACACCTTTTTGCCTTCACTTTGTTCATGACAGTAAAGTTGTTTTAGAATCATCATGAGTGTACACACATAATAAGACTGATTAAGTAAGGTGCATTATCATAATGTTCTTTTTTATAGCATTGGCCTATTTATGGAAAACGATTTGGAGTGGACAACAAACTGACCTGTGTATCAGTGTTGGCTTTACACAATTTATTGCCATTATTAAAATAGGCTATCCTAATCTTCAAAACTTTTTGAGTAGTTTTCAAATAGTAGTTTTGATTCCCAAGTGCCACCCCAATAAAAAGTCTGGACCCAGCTGGCCCCCCCTATAAAATAATCCTGGCTACGCCCCTGTCCACTTATATAGGCAAAATGATCAAATGATCAAATGCATCTGTAATAGTAATTAAAGTGAAACTAATCTGTCAAAGATCAGATTGTCAAACACAAAAGCCTCCAACAAGTCAAGGCATTGCCACGTAACAACAAAAGCACAGTATTGTAGTATTTCTGTTATGGGTTTGTCCAATGGCAAGGAAGACATGACTGATCTAATGCTAACAACGTGTACCACTGCCTCAAGCTAAACCAATAGAGGGTTTTCAAGAGCCTCCTGGTCATTAACTGTACTGACAGAATGCTATTCTACATCATACCCTACCATATGATTATGTGGGTAAATCAATATAATGTTACAACTCATAATAGTTTAAAATAATCTGTGCAGAACTGTTGTTCTACAAAAGAAAAAGAAAAGCAAAGCATATGCCCCTACCTTCTGACATTTCTGGTTTCAGGCTATACCAGAATTCTGCCAATGTTTCACATACATCTCTGTTTCTTGAGGTGATGATTATGATTATGCACTCAGACTGTAGCTGCAGGTAGTACTGATTGTTTTCATTTTCTTTTGATAGTCAAATATACAAGTGGCCACTATAGGCATCTGCCAGTTTAATAATGTTTGTCATAATCATCATTAGGTCCCACAGATCAATACAGGACATTGTTAGGCATTTGCAAAAAACAGGAAGATTCAGAGACTCTGTAGTTTAATATAGATGTGATGATAGAAAAGGAATCTTGATGTGTGTATGTGTGATTTTTTGGAACCACTCCATATCCCTTTTCCTGTTTTCAGTGTCATTATAGCAATTAGGATAATTACAATGGTGGCACAGTGTGGTTCCATGGAATGCACCCATCTGTTTATGTTCACTAATCTTGGGACATTTCTATGATGTTGATTACACATACCTACATTATATCTATCACGTAGACACTACTGTATTATGGCCCAAATCAAAGCAAAAGGTTCCTCCTCAATAACTGAATAATTAAGAGTTGCAAACAGATCTGTCAATGAAATCCTCTGTTCGAGAGGGGCTTGTCTGGAGGACACAAAAGTACAACAAACTGGTGTCAAGTGTAAATAAAGTTCTATAATGAGTCAAGCATATCACATATTTTCAGACAAAACAGTAGAGTAACTGTAGACAATGCAGAGTTGATATTTCCAGACAAGCGAACTGATAACACCAGACATGATAGGCAGGGAATGGTAACAAAACAGACAGACAACTAAACCGACAGAAACGGAGAGGAAGGACTAACACCGAACAACTATCAGGCATAGGTCAAAACCAGGAACTAGTCCAACAGGGTAGTAGTTCCTAACAAGGGATTACTTAATGTAAAATCCGATCAAAAGTCAATAACACCACAAAAAACAAGATCCCAGACAGAGGACAGACATATGGCTAGAGAATATCAAAGTAATTCAGCAACAAGTGTGGCAAGAGTTTAAATGAGCAAGATGACAGACAAAACAAGAAAGAGGTGGATAGACAATCAGAAAACAGGCAGACACTATAGTAATTAGGGGGGAAACAGGGAGAACACATGACAGATAAGATAAGACACATGGAGAACAAAATATAAACAAAAAGCATAAGACAAGATAAACACAAGAAAACACAAAACATGAATGGCCATCAGGGCAGCAAACAGTTCCAGGCTATACTGTACATGACATCAATTGCTGGCATCCAGCTATGACCCTATTTGACTGTCAAAATATGTTACTGTCTCCTGGGGAAATATAAACGTAACCAGGTTCACAGTGAGATGCACTGCTGTTAAAAGATCAAACAAAGCCCTCCATTGCCGAACATGCATATATCCCATGACTTGCTTGTTGTAGATAACCACATCACCCTGATACACTGCACATCCCTTCAACTCAGAGACATCATGTGTCACCATTGCCTCCAGATGCCGTTTGCCTGCTGGTATAAAGATATTTAGTGTATCTTGACTTCAACATGTTAACTTAAACTTATATACAGTATGGTTATGGTTAATGATTTACAGTAGCAGACGCTTTTGTCCAAAGTGAACTTGGATGTAGTGTAAATAAATAATGTGTTTGTTAACTGCCACTCCGAGTTTACAGAGCAATAAACAAAACACAATTGCAACAGCACCCATAATTTAAGGACAATTTCAGAGTGTCCCAGTCTTGAAGAGCATTCAGAGAGCTAATCTGGCTATTTCAGCTGAAGAAACAGAGTGACGTCATTAATTATTCCACAAAATGGTGTTCATCAACTTCTTTGCATCAAGTCTTCAATTAATATATACCAAAGCTATAAAGCTTACATTATGATTTATGAAAAGTCTATGATTATAGAATGCTTACTATTCTTACTAGTTTCTTACTGTTCACATCAACAGATTACTCCTGAGCAGGGAGGTACCTCTCTAGGCATTCATTTTAAAACAGCAGTTGTCATCTAACTCTTTAAGAAGTCAATCCTGGGGGGGTTGCTGTGTCCATATACCATGCTCGGGTCCACGTGCCCACAAAGAACCGGGTTTGAGTCCGACCCAGGTTATTTCCCAGTTCCCAGAAATATCGTACCGTGGACTTGTTACCGAGGTATTATCACATTGTGAGATTTTGATATTGTTACATCCCTAAGTATCATGTGTCATTGGGGGGCAAAGCCCTATATGAGAAACCTCATCACCATCCATGAACCCTCAACACATTTCATCCACATGTTTCCGGACGATGGGAGACCGAACCTTCTGCTCTTTTTCTCCACATCTGTGGACTCCCTGAGAATTGAGTTTCAAAAACTATTTTAAGTCTGAGTTTCAAAACTACCAAAGTAAAATGCAATCTAATAATTTATAAACTGTGGCACTGAATATGAGTCAACAATATTGGTGTTTTTCTTGTTAGTATGTCAGACCTCAAACTGTGACATGCACTTAGGGCCTATGTTAAAGATTTATTGGAAAGTTTGGAAAGTCACTTATGTACCTTAAGGTAACTCTGACCTGTTTGTAGTCATGTCTGGTCATTTTGGATTGATTATGGTCAATTCTGATAAACATATATTTTTTCACCAATGGCCATGTAGCCAGTAGCCAAGAACGGTGTGTGTGTTTCTGTGTGCACTGTACAGAAGAAAAAATTTAATGAGCTAGGACACTCCAGTAGGAATTTCGGGCACACCCTCACAAATCTCAGGATCTGCCAGAGCAGCATATTATCTGAGGCAGTGGAACAAGATAGGTGATCTTTCCTTGACTCTGCATGGCTCTGATGTAAGTATACCGCATTTATGTGATCTTTTAGTACACCTCAAATCAAGACAATTTAATGGTACATGGTGCAGTAAATTCCATAACAATTTGGAAAGGCATCACAATTTGGTGTTAGTGACCTTTGGTTTCTATATGAAAGGGTTTTCATATGAAAGGATTACTTTGTTCAGGAAAGGCAGCAAGTGATGGTCGAAACAACAACTGATCTACGTAACTTTTGTTGCTCTTATCTTCGGACTACTGGAAATGTTTTCTGATGCATTATCTTGTTTTGGAACAATTCTTATTCCTATTTCCACCCTAAATCAAGCAAATATGAGTGGCGTGGGTGTATGTCTAAAAAAAGTTATGACACTGTTGGACTGTAGAGTTCATAGCTTAAACAATGGTCAATTCATAGCATGCTGTATCTTCTCATAATACATTAAATGCACTAAACATGCAGCTGATCATAATATCATTATATCTCACCGCCCTTAAACTGTACTCTACGACACCCAAAACTGTCCCGGTATCATGCAATCATGGACTGAATTGAATATTTGTGGAAGAAAAAGGGCTGGTTTCATGGACACACAAAATATGTGAATGTGACTAGACGTAGCAGGCTTATCAGAGTGGACTGTTTCCTTCCCTGCCTGTAATGGCCTTAGAAAGGAAATGGTCATAGACCACAACCCAATTAGACAAGCACATGCACTGAAAATAACCCCCACTGGATTTACTCGATAGCCCTACCCTGGACAGTCCATAGCAATCTGAATCAATAAGATAGAGCTCTGGCAATAGGCAATCTAGTGATACACCTGGAAGATGCCTTAAGATGTTGACCAATCAGAGCAAAGTCAAGTATGCAATGATGTATGAATATTAAAAGCACAGCCAGTTTTGTCAGAGCATTTTAGAACATCATGAAAAATGATGGGAATGTTATATAATCACAAAAGAGTGTATGGTTTGACTCCTTTCAAGTTAGAAATCCAGTCATTTCCATCTTTACAATGTTCATATTTCAGGATGCGCTGAAAAAATGGCACTACTTCTGGTCATCATACTGATTGGGTCATATGTCTCTGTCTGTGCATCAGAACAAAAAGGTTGGTTCTTTTTATAAGATAAATGTGTGTTTGCAGTGCACAGAAAACTGTAATTACAATGTCAAGGCTTCACTTAAATAAAAGACGGCATTCATCACAACTTGGGGTGGGCGATATGGACAAAAAATAATATCTCGATATTTTTTGTGATTTTGACGATAACGATAATTAGTCGATATCCTTTAAAAAAATGTTTTTGTTAAAGTCTGAGTTACTTTACAGCTCATTATTTATGAATAGCATCATTAGAATAATAACCAATAACCTAACCTGTGACTTTTTAACCAAATCAACCAATGCATTGTCACTCTATGACACATTTCCAATTCTGCCCCCACTTGTGTGTGTGGCAATGACATGGTCTAGCCAGCTACATTAGAGAAGATGAATAGGCCTAACAGTTTCCCAAGAGAAAGTCTGAAGCTGAAGTTCCTTTCAAACCTTTACATAGGATTCACTGTCAAACTAAGAGCAGACCAACAGAGTAGCCTACATCTCAGTTATTTCCTTCTATGTTTTGTTTTAGAGCAATCACGTAGGCTAGCATTCCAAGTTACAGAATAGAAACTAATGCGTTAGCTTATGGCTAATGTATATGAGAAATCCCATAGAGATGATACCGGTTAGCATAATCGGTAAACGTAGATATTTAGAGCGAACTTCAATCCATTTACAAAAGAGTTACATGAGAATAGTTATTTGCTTACAACTGACTATTAAAATACTCAAAGGCTAATGTTTTCTCTCCATATAATACCGTGTAGGAAAAAATGTGACTGTCTCATCAATGCTACTTGAACAGAAGTAGCCACATAAAATCCCAAGTAGGCTACTCTCACTGCACAAAATAAACATTAGGCTGCGTGGGACAACGTTGTGACCCACTAGTGATCACGTGACACTTGCTCTGCTGCACTTCTCCCGCATAGCCTACCTCCTGGGAATGTATGAGTCTTCACTGCGTGATTTCGAGTGTTTTTTCCCCATAAGCAATTTAAATAGGCTACTCGATAATGTAAATTTGCACATCGTTAAAACAACAATCACGATTTTATCGCAGACGATATATATCGCCCACCCCTAATCACAACTGATTCAGCCGAGATTTTATTACATCAATATGTATTATCTGATTCTCCTCATTCTTTCAGTATGTACACAGGAGGCTGTGGCTGACATTGTATTCCTGGTTGATGGCTCTTGGAGTATTGGGGAAAAAAACTTCCAGCAGGTCCAGACTTTCCTCCACACTCTGGTTGACAGTTTTAGTGTCAGTCCTGATCAAGTCCGCATTGGCTTAGTACAGTATAGCAACTCCCCACAGACAGAGTTTCTCCTGAACACCTATCAACATAAACAAGAGATTATCGCGTCTATCAAGAAATTGCCTTACAAAGGAGGTGGCACCATGACTGGTTTAGGACTAGATTTCATTCTCAAGGAGCAATTTACTGAGCAAGCAGGGAGTCGAGCGAGACAGGGGGTACCGCAGATTGCTGTTGTCATCACAGACGGTAGATCGCAAGATGACGTGGAGCCACACGCGGATGACCTGAGGCGTCGTGGAATCATACTGTATGCTATCGGGATAAAAGATGCAGATGCGGAACAGTTGAGAAAGATTGGTAACGAGCCCCATGACCAGCATGTGTACAGCGTCTCTGACTTCAGTGCTCTTCAGGGCATCTCTCAGAACATCGTCCAGGTGCTGTGTACCACCGTGGAGGAGGCCAAACGTCAAATAACTCAAGCCTCACAAGGTTAAGTGCCCAACTGACATTACAGCTCAATTGTTGCATTTTGACTCCATATCTTCTTATAGTCTTGAATGTTCTTTAGTGTTATTTTTGCTTTAGTGCATCCAAGGTAAACAAGGAAAATTTGTTTTATATAGGGTAACTAACTAGTATACTATTTTTGAGAATAAAAATGTTTAGATTTCAGCCATTAAGCTGACCTTGTATCAGATTATATCACTTTATTTACTTTACATAAAAAGCTTAAATGTTTAGCCAAAAAATACCTTTTAAAAAATCTTTAAAAATAATCTATTTCAATTTTGTATTTTTTATGTGTTACAGAGTTTGCTGATGTCTTTTTTCTGGTGGACAGTTCAACACAGCCTCAGCAGTTTAAGATGATCAGGTCAATTCTAATTCAAATGGCCAACCAACTCAATGTGAATATCGACTTCAATCGCATGGGACTGGCACAGTTCAGTGATGACACTAAAGTAGAATTTCATCTGAATGGCTACAAGACCAAAGAAGAGATCCTCGCCCACCTAAAACGTCTCAGACTGAAAAGCGGTGGAGCACGGAACATCGGCGCAGCTTTGGAATACACACGCACTCATTTGCTCACCCCAAAGGCTGGAGCCCGTCTGTACCTAGGCTTTAGACAGTACCTGGTACTAATAATGTCAGGAAAGTCAGATGACAGTGTGTATAGGCCATCACATGCTCTCAAAGACCAGAGCATAAACGTGATCACCGTTGGGTTTAGTAATACTGACCCCCTGGAGATGCAGATCATTGCAACAGAATCCTCGATGTCTAAGACTGTGGGACCAAATTTTATGCAGATAACACAAGAAATAAAAGCCATAATTGAATCTGAGGACACACTCAGTGTTAAGGATGGTAAACAATTTATACATTTGCTTAACAGTTAATTAATATATTGTCATTCTCCCTAATGTAGTCTTACCAACATTTTTAAATTGTTTACTGTTAAATTTAACTTTATTGTTAATTTGTATGTCGTTTTGGACAAAAGTGTCTGCTAAATACCATAACCATAATGTAATATTTGCTATGCTGTGCTGCTCATTAGTCCAGCTCCCCAGTCTAACTATGTCATAATGAACATATTTTTTTCAGAATGTGATTCAGCCACAGTTGCAGACATTGTATTCATCATGGACCAATCCAGCACCACAGAGAAGGGAAACTTTAAATATATGCGCAACTTTCTTTATCGGATTGTAGCTGGTCTGGATATTAGCTCAAACAAAGTGAGAGTGGGTGTGGTTCTTTACAGCGATACACCCAAAGCTGAGATGTACTTGAATACTTATGGGAATAAACAGGACATACTCCATCACATCAGGAGATTTCTATTCTTAGAGGGTACAATCAGAAAGACTGGAGAAGCACTGACGTTTGCTAAGAATGGTGTGTTCACCACAAAGAAAGGCAGCAGACAACACTATGGTGTAGAACAGTTGGCCATAGTCCTTACAACAGGACATTCTGCTGATGATGTCAGCAATGTGGCGATGGAGTTGCGCCAGTCTGGGGTTAAAGTTTTCACAGTAGGGGTGAAAGATTCCAACATAGCAGAACTGGAGCAGATAGCTTCCTATCCACCTCAGAGGTTTGTGTTCACTGTGGAGGATTTGACAAAACTCAGCAACATACAGAGAGATCTGAGGACAAGCATTTGCCATGAAATCATCAGAATCCATCAAGGCCTTCCTGGGCTGAAGGGACTCCCTGGGACACCAACTAAAAAGTTTTCCAGAACCCAACAAAAAGTCCCCACACAAGGTGGATACCAGCAACAAAATACTGTACAATACAGTATTACTAACTTAATCTTTAGAATGTTTAGATTATATTATAAATTAGGCAAAGGTTTGCTGAATAGGTAAATTTAACTTTACATTTATTTTTTATTTGGATTTTGCCAATCCAGTTTAGCATCACTTGTGTAAATCATTACATGTTTTCTAATTTCTCTGCATTTTCCTCACTTAGGTTGCCTGCAAACAGAAGAGGCAGACATATATTTTCTGATTGATGAGTCCGGAAGTATCAGTAATGAGGATTTTCTACAGATGAAAAAATTTATTTTGGAATTCCTTCTAATGTTCCACATTGGGCCAAAGCATGTTCGTGTAGGTCTGGTGAAATTTTCCTCCCAACCAAAATGTGAAGTCAACCTGTTGCAAAGCAAAGACAGGCTATCCTTCGAAGCTGCGGTGGATAAGGTTTACCAGGACGGGGGTGGCACACATATAGGGAAAGCAATACATGAAATGCAGTCCCTATTTCAAAAGGCGGTTATGAGTCGACCGAATCTTGAAATCCCCAGGATCTTGATTGTAATCACTGATGGGAAATCACAGGATGATGCAGAAGAACCAGCAAAGGTACTGCGAGAACAAGGAGTCATCATCTATACAATAGGAGTCAAAGGTGCGAACAAACAAGAGTTGGAAGTGATCTCTGGTGATCCTGGGATGACTTTTATGGTCAACAACTTCGATGCTTTGCTACAAATTAGACATGAAATTATCAGAAAAATGTGTTCCAAGGAAGGTGAGATACATTTTTTGAACTATTTATTTACCTTACTGTCTGCAACGGTATATGTTTAAGGAGATCTCTCGCATTTTTAATGAGTCATTACTCTATTTCTTCCACAGCATGTACTGACATGAAAGCAGATGTCCTCTTGTTGGTTGAAAGTTCTTCTTTTATTTCCGAGGAAGACTTTAGGAAGATAAAAATGTTCATTGAATCTCTTGTCGATACGTCTGTCATTGGGCCACATGCACTCCGTATGGGTTTAATACAGTATAGCACACAACAACAATTAGCAATTAGTCTCGACACTCACTATAACAAAGATGAGTTGCTTAAGCAAATTAAAGTCTTGCCTCAGTTGGGCGGTGGCACTGAGACCGGCAAAGCCCTCCAGTATGTTTCCCAGTTCTTTAATGAGTCAATGGGTGGTCGTCCTGGAGTCCCACAAATCCTGATTGTTGTATCTAAAGGGAAATCACAGGATGAAGTTGTTAATGCTGCTAACATGCTGAAGCAGAAGGGGGTCATCACCTACGCTATTGGCATCGGCAGTGCAAACAGTAAAGAAATGTCAAGAATTGGTGGCAGCATAAAGAACAAATACTATTTCCTGAAGGATTTTAATGGACTGCAACCATTATCAGAGACCATCATGTTCGACATCTGTCACAGCAAAGGTATGTCAATAATAAAGGGTCTAAAAACACTGAATGAGGTGAATCTTAATTTTTCTATGGATTTATAGTGTTTAGTGGTTGTAGTTTTTGCGGATTAGGAAGATCTATTCTACAATTAACAATAGAGTGCTACCTTGGTGTATCTGAACCAGCATGGCATACATTTAATGACTTTTGACTGGAGCTCAGAGCTTCCATAGAACAACAATAGGCATTGACAAACTCTGGATGACCACTGCTTGTTATTTTGAAAATTTCCTAAGGACTCTCTAAAAGAGGGCTGTCAGAAAGATGGTTCTCAGATACTAGTGCCACCAATGTATTCCTGCTTTCTTTTTTCCAGGATGTCAAATCGATATGGCAGACATAATCTTCCTTGTAGATGGTTCACAGAGTGTCAGCCATGAACAGTTTCAGAGTATGCAACGCCTCATGTCATCTATTGTGAACAGTTCCTCTATTGGAGAAAACCATGTGCGCATTGGGGGCATTGTCTACTCCACTGAACCACAAATCCAGTTTGCTTTGAATCAATATGAAACCAAAAAAGAGCTGAGACAAGCCATATCACGTCTGAGGCCTTCACGTGGTGACACTTACACAAGCAGAGCACTGAGGTACTCTCTAAAGTACTTTAATGGTGTCCAAAGTAATAAACGGGGGCACAAGTTTCTCATAATCATTACAAATGAAGAGGCAAGCGATGCTCAACAATTGGAAGAAACATCTGCAAAATTGAGAAACGACGGAATCAGTATATTTGGAATTGGAGTAAAGCAGAATGGGAATAAACAGTTATGGAATCATCTGTTAACTATGACCAACAACCATGACAGGGTGTTCTATGTGGATGATTTTAATGCCTTGGAGGTATTAGACAGAAGAATTTCCCAGGAGATCTGTAACGTCAACAAAGCAGGTAAGAGTTATTAACAGCTCTTTGGTATCCTATCTGTTGTGGATAACAGCCTTCCTTCCCATGAAGACAACGTTATAAAACTACAATATTTGAATGTAAAACTTGTATGGTGCTGAAGCCACGGCAAGCCCTCTTTTGCTCTTAGAAAGTGACTTAAATCATGCAATATTCTGTCAGAGGTTTTGAGTGAATAAGAATGCTCTCTTAATTGGTCTCTCTCCCCCAGACTGTAAAATGGATCTGGTCATGCTGGTGGATGGCTCAGAAAGCATCACTAATTCACACTTCTCAATAATGAAGAAGTTCATGATGGACATGGTGAAATCCTTTAACATTAGTTCAAGCTTTCTACAAGTTGGGGTTGCTCAGTTCAGCACTCATCAACAAAAGGAATTCTACCTTAATGAGTATGAGAATGGGACAGCTGTTATTAGAGCGATAGATGGTATAAAGCAACTTCGAGAAGGCACGAAAATTGTTCCAGGACTAAAATTCATTCAGGAATTCTTCAAGACAGAACATGGCAGTCGCAGAAGCATGGGTGTCCGCCAAACCCTACTGTTAATTACAGATGGAGAGACAGATGAAGATGTTGAAGCTGCTACTGATGATCTTCGAGCCGATAAAATAGATGTGTTTGTGATCGGAGTGGGTAGAGTTCAAACTGATCAGCTCCTCAAGATTGCTGGCAGTCAAGATAGGTATTTTCCAATTAAAGCATATGAAGAACTTACAAAGATGCTGACAACGCTGGTTGGCACGTTCTGCCCACGATCTGATGACCCAAACCCAGACCTAGACCCAGGTAAGATCTTTTGTCAATTTTTGAAGGTATTTAAAGAGGACTGATGAATTGCATGGGAGATCTACTATAGTAGAGTGAGGAAAGTACAGCCAAGTTAATGTAAACCTTGATATCTTCAGGAGGAGGTTTTCTGGGTAGTAGTATACAAAGAATTCATGTACAACTGAACTGAAAAGCGATGTTTATTCATCACCAGCAGCAACAACGATAAGCCTATTTTTTTCTTTTCCTCTGCACCTTCCTCTCCAACCCCGCAAAGCATCCTGGGCCTTGTAGTTCTGCCCCTATGGGTATTAAGGCTGAAACATGCTTCTGCGTCAAATCCACTGCGTAGCTACGCCGTCACTCCTACGGCATCGTGACCCGTTTATAGTTCTGCATCGGGTTGCTTTGCATTGCAGTGCAATAACGCTAGGGGTTGTGTGGCTTCGAAGTTCGGTGTCGCCTGTGTCTGCAAACCCAGACTGTCATGCTAAAATTTTACTCTTATTTGTTTGCCGTTTTCTTGCTTAGATTTTGTAAAAAGTATTGAGAAATAGACACAGTAAAATCCATTGACCTAGTTACTGTAACCAGCAAATAAGTCTGAGGTTATATTTGCAAGGTGTCTGCCAGCCAGTTTAAAGGAAAATTCCGGTATTTAGCACTTAGCACAAACCAGTCCCTTTCCTGGTTTGTTTTGGATGAACTAGAGTGGTGGACACCGAAATTTTGACGATTGGTCGACCTTTCTGACTCGTTTTGAATCGCCTTTGACTACTCAGAGTGGTTGCCAACAGGCATACTGTAGTAGGCTACTCAAACATGTCCTAAAACAACCCTTAACATTCGTTTTCAAAACTGTGCAACTCATCGAGTGGTTAGTGGTGTTCGTTGATGTTCCAAAACAAGTAGCGTAGCGAAACAGTTTCTGTCGTGTTTTATTTGGCATTTTGTAAAATCCCATTGATTTCTGTTGGAAGACTTATTGCACGTTGATATTACTGTGCCACCGTCTATGCTTCAGGTTCAAATATTGAGCGGAAGTTTATACGCGGTTGTGAGGTGTCTGAATAAATAGTTCCACAATAGGCCTAGCAAATAAGACGGCTGGAAATCCTACATTGCGCCGATATATTTGCTTTTAATAATCAACGAACACCACTAACCACTCGTTGAGTTGCACAGTTTTGAAAACGAACGTTAAGGGTTGTTTTAGGACATGTTTGAGTAGCCTACAGTATGCCTGTTGGCAGCCACTCTGAGCAGTCAAAGGCGATTAAAAACGAGTCAGAAAAGCCGAGACAGGACCAATCGTCAAAATTTCGGTGTCCACCACTCTAGTTCATCCAAAACAAACCAGAAAAGAGACTTAAAGTGCTAAAAACCGGAATTTTCCTTCAAGTTATGTTAGCAAGCGAACTTAGCACAACTGCCCACAAAGTTCTGCTTGCTGGCGAAGTGCTTATTTCAAAACGTTGACATATCACTTTACAAATGGATAACCCCGTCATTGTAACCAAAATTTGTTTATTTGCAAAGCTTTTGTCAGTGAACTAGCATGTTGCTAACTCCCCCCAGTAGGCTGCTTGAAACAGCAACTATCAACACACAGGAAGAGTTGACCAATCACAGTCCTTGTGGTCTGCATCACCTCAGCGCAAACTTAACATTTTTTGGAGGTGCACATCGAGCTACGGCGGAGGGGTTGGAGAGGGGTTCACGGCGACGCAGAGGGGTCTGCGGGATTACGGTGTTGATTCAACGCAGAAGCATAACAGTTCTTAACGTTGAATCATCTAATGTTGCATCCAGAATATTGCACTCATTAACACATTTACAGGTAGCTATCTCCAAAAAATAAATATGGAAGGGAAAGGGAAAAAAAAAGAAAAGTCCATATATTAGAGACCTTACAGAAAATTGGAGTATGTCATATGAAGGCTAGATTCATGAGAAGAGATCAATCTGGAACCAGCAGTAATTATCAAGGTGATTTAACCTATTTACCCCCTGCATTAATAATTTAATACTGTGAATAATAAAATGGATTTAAATCAAATATTTTTGATCATATGGTGAATTTTGCTAGCTAAACTCCCAGTTTAGTCCTACCTCACCTTCACGACAGGCATATGCCAGTCATCTTCTGCACATAGTTTTATACCATTATTTAAAAAAAACATGCACTGCTTCTGTGTTTTCCATAGGATGTAATGTGGACATTGCCATTGGATTTGATTATGCCAGAAGGCAAATTAACCTCCCTCTCGTCTTGGGACCATTCCAGTTAAAGCAACAACTGCCCAAGATAATCAACAAAATATCATCTCTGGATAACATATGTTGCGCTCCTAATAGCATCATCAAGACAAAGATTGCCTTCAATCTGGTGAATGAAGAGGGAAAGGAGCTGGATTACTTCCCATTTCAGGAGTACAACTCAGATGTTGTCAAAAAAGTGACAGACATAGTGATAAATAAGGACAGTGTCTTCAACACACCGTTGTTGAAATCTTTTGAAAAAGTTTTCAAAGATTCAGCAGCTAAAGTGAAGGTGAGCATCAAGACTTCTAGTTGGCAGATAGGCCTATATTATATTTTACGTATACATATACTGTAAATATATGCAAGGAATAATGATTGGTCCGCGTAGGATAATAAATCCCAAGCAGGAAAACAGGATTTGCTTAGTTTTGCTTCGTCCTGAGGGGATTTACTTTCCAACACTAGTGAACTACACATTAGCCTGCTTATTACATGGCTACTTGTTATGAAACTTCACACAAAGCCTACATTATGGTTGGCGCCAGGCGAGACACAAGTGTCTTTGCTAGTTTGTGACTGACGGAGTCATCATTGCCTAGGCGGGTGCAGAGATGTATTTATGTGAGTGCAAGTACTTCTAGTTGTTAAAGGAAATGTGAGATGCCACTCTCATTGGTTTATTGCTACACCCAAAACACACCCATGATTAATCAAGAAACGTAAAGTAGGCCTACAACAATTTTAAACCAACTGCCAGGCATCCGATAATTTATCCCGCTGTCAAAATACCAAAAGTGGATATGGACACACCCTAAATGCATTTAAACAATGATGTTTTTCAGATCACACGCTTAAAGCAACACCAAAGAGTTTTTTGTACCTTAAAATAATGTTTCCAAAATCGTTTCAGTGGTTCATCAACTTGTAACAGGGTGAACGGCACTTCTGCATTCACTTCGGGGCCCTCTATCGGCTATAAACACACTACAGTAAGTTTGGCAGATCGGCAGATCTGTAGTTCGATGGAATGAGACATAAGAAACTACATATTTGATTTGCTTCTGATGTCGCAATACATCACACTTTAAAGGGACACCAGGCAACGTTTTCATGTTAATTAATCATCTTCGTAAGTCGGTATATGGTTAAATGATTCATTACAGGGCAAATGAAGACTCTCGCCCGCCCCTACTGCCTGTAGGAAGAATATCCCGCTTGCAAGTTCGGTGTATCGTACCCACCGACCTTCAGTCTCACAAAGTCTCAGACATCGCGAGAAGCAGGATCAGTTTTCATCCTGCATCCCCAGCACAGATGCAGGCTAACGAAACGTTAGCGGTTGTTGCAAACGTGTGTATAATGGCAGAGCCGGCGAAGAAGCAGCGAAAACCCTTGACGGAAGATGCAATGAAAAGGAAAAGAGCTTCAGACCTAGCGAGGGCACACACACGTATCAACACGTACAGACGCTAGAGGGAGCTTCGTAGAGAAAAAAGCATCAGGCTTGCCTGGTGTTCCTTTAATACAATCATGAAACATACTCTACCTTGTCTGTGGACATCGTTATTAGCAAAGCCAGTGCTGGATAAACAAATATTGTGCGTGCGACAGAGGAAAAGTGCTTTGGTGTTAAATGCTTAAAAAAGGACCTTATGTCTTTTTAAATTATTTTGTTTCCAGCTCTGGATTCCACGGAGGAAAAACATCTTCACACAAAACTTAACTGTCAGGTGTTGCGTTGCAATGTACTCACTCTCCGACTTTAAGTTAGAACAATATTCAGTTGTGATAAGTGAATGGAGTACTTGTCTTTATTATGTTTCAGGTGCTGATTATTTTCTCTGATGGGCTTGATGAGTCAGTGGAGAAACTGGAATTGGAATTAAGCCTTCTAAGGAGAAGTGGTAGGATAATAGAAATGCATATATTTGAGATAGCAGTGTCAAACAGACCACCGTCATCCATTCAAAAATATTTTTCCACTGTTTTTGTCATATAGAAACGCTTCAGTGTCATACGGAATATAGCCTACTGTATTTAGGGTTTACAGAATTTGTCAAAATCAAACACTGAAAATTATTTTATAAAACATGTGGCTGCTTGTTGCTTTTTGAAATGATGCCAAGGGGATACCAGAACAGACAACTTGACAGTATCGACATAAGAGTGACATGACACTGTCATGAACACATGACCCTGTCATGACACATGACCCTAACCCTAACCTCTATCCATAATCCTAACCTTAACCCTAACCCTAACTTGTTATGACAAAAACCGAATGTCATTTGATAGAGTACCTACGTGTGACGTTCCGTTTCAATGACGGCAGAATCACTGGATCTAAACAAACTTTCGAAGTGGCTTAAATTGTGTACACACACAGCCTTACAGTTACAACACTGTAGCTCTTTGAGTCACAGTAAAATGCAATTTTTGGTACATAGTTAATTTAAATACACTTATGGTGTGGGTGCTTGCGTTTCTGTAGGAATCCACCGTCTTGGTTTGTATAGAAATGAATATCAAGCAAACACGTAAGAGGTTGGAAATACGGGGCGGTTGGTAATAGGTGACGTTCCTTTAGGTAAGAGACATCGATGTTTGGTGGCTAGCTAAGTAGTTCTGTATTTCAAGGATTGACAGGCTAGAAGTTTGCAATTTAACACTGCAACAAATTTTTATTTGTTTATATTACAGAAACGGTAGGTAGGACAGTAGGCCTATTGCTGTTTGGCGGCTTGCCGGCTAGTTCATTATTTCAAAGACACATGCGTTCCTTCCTCTTCCTGCACGTTGGGTCCTTCAACAGAAAACAATAAACTCAGGCGAATTATCGAACAGCAAACAACATTCTGACCAATTAAATTCTCGAAGTGAATTTTGTCAGTTTCAGTTTGCCAAATGAATGTGAATTTAAGGATTTTAACTGCATGCTGTCAAGTTACATGCAGGTCTCTTTTATACGGAGCCCCTAAGGGGACATGAGCAAAAAAAAATCTAAAGTTTAGTTTCATGTGCTCACGTGAAACTTTCATGTGCTCACGTGAAAGTTTCACGTGCCCACATGAAACTTTCACGTGCCCACATGAAACTTTCACGTGAGCACATGAAAGTTTCACGTGAGCACATGAAAGTTTCACGTGAGCACATGAAACTAAACTTTAGATTTTTTTTGATCATGTCCCCTTAGGGGCTCCGTACTTTTACGGAGGAAACTCATGCTAAAATAAAACTCTGTAGTCACAAATTTGATCGTGTTGGTATGAATATATATGGTAGTAGGTGATTCCTACAGTGTAAGAAAAAATATACTAACGTCTTAAAAACTTAAAATCATTTAAATAGATTAAGAAAGCCACCGCTATGGTGATTACTATGGTTAGATTGATTTGTTTAGTTCCAGTGAAATTGCTGCCTTGACAACGCTACGCCGTGGCTTCGGTACTCTATAACAGAAGCGTTATGTCATAAACGTTTATGACTTGTTTATGACACGTTCATGACAGTGTCATGTCACTATTATGTCGATACTGTCAAGTAAAGTGTAACCAAATTAAATAATGTTACCCTAATAATGTGCTTTGCAGGAGTAAGTGCACTGGTAACAGTGGCTTTGGAGGGAGCTCAAAATACCCATGACCTTCAGATGCTTGAGTTTGGGGGAAGTTTTGGATACAAGAAGCCTTTTTCCATCAGGATGTATAATATAGAAGAAGGCATACGGAAAGAAATAGTAAGCCTTCCAAATCCAGCATTTCAGACGTCACCGGATCAACTTTAATTCAGAGTACACCATTTAATACAACAGGCCTTGATTGTCTTTATTTGGCTTTTAAAAGACCAACTAAAGAAAGTCAAGTTTTAGTAAAAGTTACATCTGAATATTTTTGACCTTCAATTCATTCCTCCTTGACTTTTTGCCTCAAATTACATTCCATTTTCTGCCTGCACCTCTTTAGGACACAGCTACAGAGAGGGTTTGCTGTGGTGTGATGTGTAAGTGCAGTGGTCCAGACGGAATGCGAGGACCACTAGGACCACCAGGCCAAAAGGCAAGGACACACTGAGAGGCTCCGAACTTGTATTACATTTATATTACATAGTTTCTGTATCTATTTCTATTTCATTTTTATTTTATTTGAAATAATGTTTTGTGATCTTAATTTTTAATTTTAATCTTAAGTTTTAATTTCTATTCTGTTTGAGTAGGGCAATCCAGGGCCAAAGGGTCATGAAGGATATCCTGGAGAAGAGGGCGGTTCTGTAAGTTTCAATATATCAATAGAGAATGCTACATATGCTTATGCATCAGAGATGGTGAGAGGGTCAAAGGCCTGTTTGCCAGTTCCAATTTAACTTAGCTCTCTCCATTTTCCTCATGATGTGTGTGTGTGTGTGTGTGTGATCCTCACTTTACTTCTCTGCACAGTAACCTCACTTTCTTTAAAGCTGCAGTTGGCAAGATTTTTTTGATCATATTCACTGAAACCGACACTATGCTCTGACACACACACACTATGCTCTGACACAAACACACTTCTACCTCCACCTAGAGCATGTTATTTGTTTTGCAAAAATCCAGAGCTCCCGGTTCTTCTGGTCCAATCAGAGCAGGGCTGTGTGAGATCTGACTGTCAATCATTCTGGTGCAGTCTGGTGCGCACTGACAAACACCAACTCGATGTGAGGGTGCTCAGTGGTATTGCGGGAAGGGCATGAGAGTTGTAAACATTCACAATATTGGCTAAGTCCCCTCAATCTGTCAGACTTGCCAACTACAGCTTTAAGAGCCTGGTTTTCCCTGAGTCAGAGTGTTTGCAGAGACTTTGTATTGAGTGTGAGGGAACTGACACGTATGAAGATATCCCTCCATCAAATCATAACATTGTGTAGGCATCCAGTAGTCATGTACCCATGCAAAGGCCAAATGTTGAACCACATACAACCTCCTTATTTCAGGGATATAGAGGACCTCCAGGTCAAACTGGGATACAAGGAGATGCAGGTTGCCGAGGCATAAGAGGTCACAAGGTAGGAGTACACTGACTGGATCATTTTAAGACATTTCAATAAGCATGCTTTTTTTATATATATTTATATATATATATGATGTATGGATTTTTCAGGGCACAAGAGGGTACAATGGTGATGTGGTAAACAAACTATTTTAAGTACATTTCTTATTATATAATTGATTTACTTAATTTCTTGGTTTCTATAAAAAATTATTGCATATAGAGTATATTTGACATACAACCACTCTGATAAGTGGAGCATTGACTGTTGTACTGGAATATGACATACTGGAATATGTTCAATGTGTACCAATCATGTTTGATAGGGAGAAGATGGTGAACATGGCCTGGATGGAGTTCATGGTGAACAGGTCATTTTCTCTCTTCCTTGTCTGTGTTTTCAAATTATCCCTCACAATTACTTGTAGTAATACACCAATTCACAGACTAACTCTGCAATTTACATAGAAATGTTAATGCCATCTTCAAATGGTTTTGCAAAATGGAATGCACAATTACCTGCATGCTAGGCCAGCAAGGATTTACATCTTAAGGAGCTCGATTACATTTACATTTAGCAGACCCTTTTTTTCTGCCAGTTCACAACTCTGCCAGTTCATCAATGAGGGCTCAGCAACCGATATTTTCTGATATCGGAATTTATTTGTTTGGCATCCCTTGCATTTCTGCTAGGCCCCCTTGCATTTTTGTTAGGAATACAGCATATAGCTACACTTGTAATGAGTGACTGATGAATACTTGTGATCTCTCACTGGTTATTTATATGAACAACAATTTTGACATTTGAAGTTTATAGATTAACTTTTTGATTTTTTATTCTTCACAGGGTGAAACTGGTGTGGCTGGTGTTCCTGGAGACAGAGGAGAGCCTGGCAGCCCAGTAAAGTCTCTCTCTAACTGGTTTTCTATTTGTAACATACACTTAACTTGGGTTGTACCTTAAGTTGTACAGTACCTTAAGTTTTATTGACATCTGAACAATGATTATTTGCCTATTCTGATTACAGTTACACTTGGTTACTCATTAGTTAATCATTTTAGTTGACCAACTTAGGCGATCACAACATCCAATTAGTATGATTTCATTAACACTAAATACAAGTCATAAATCTGGCCCCTTTGTTGAAAGAGGCTCAATCACCTTCTGTACTCTATCATCGTCATGTGTGTTCCAGGGTCGACAAGGCATTAAAGGAGTGCCTGGCATAGAAGGACAGCATGGTCGAAAAGGAGATACAGTAAGTATTAATGTCAGCATTATTACTCATTTGGTTTCTGTTAACAACTCGAAAGGATTTAAGGATTTTCTCATGCAGCTTATATAGAAAATGAATCAGCATGCAATCCTTGACAAGGAAATATAAATAAAGTTTCTGATATGATACACAAATTGTCTAAATAATCTAGTTTTATGCAAATGTATATTGTAAGGTTAAAGGTTTGTGATCTAATATAGGGCTACTTAAGACAGTTCAGTTCATTGTGTTGAATTTTTCAAAAATGTGTTAATTGTGCATCTGTTCTATTCAGGGAGAACCTGGTGCAGGCAACATCTTTGCTGGCCAAAAGGGACAACAAGGAAACAGAGGAAGACAGGTTAGTAGAAAATAGAACTAAGTCAAGTATCACAAACGTATCATATCAATATGATAATATGCAGTTAATAGGACTTCAATGTGTGGGGCAGACAGATGGCAATGAACATACAGTAGGTGTGCTGCTTTTGTTAAAGAATGCCTGTACTAAGCTTTCTGCTCCTTTTGCAGGGAGATACAGGACAGGATGGTTTAGCAGGAAGACCAGGAGATCCTGGAAACCTGGTATATCCATATCCTCTCTTATTAAAATACATAATTCACATAATGTCCCCCTTCCCTGGCATGATTCTTTCCTGTTTTTAAGGGCCCTGCAGGTAGAAGAGGTCCTCCAGGCATTAAGGTAATTTGAATCTTACCTCACCTGATGTTGGAAATGCAACACTGTATCATTTCAACAAGTCCAAAGCAACAGATGTTTCATTAATTCCACCGTAACACACAGGTGGACACTGTGATTTTGGGTTTCACATGTCCACAAGGCATATGGTGCCTCTTGTGTAGCTGAATGGATATGAATGTGTTCATCTCATAACATGATTTTTATACAGTAAGTCCCATAGTGTATCATAGTCTGCAGTCATTAGAACATCGACCAAGCCACAATGTTTCGTTTGGACAGTGTAATATAAGAGATAATCAACTTCAAACTCATATGTAAACGTTAGATATTTGTCATATTTCTATAAACATTTATATTTATATCAATTCATATTTGGCATTCATGCTCATGTTATTACAGGGATCGCGTGGGGATCCTGGAGATCATGGACATCTGGGCCACTTTGGGCTGAAAGGACCCCCGGTATCACTTCCACCATCCCCTCGAGTGTCTCATCGTGCACCATATATTAGGCATCCTAGATAGCGTTCCTTTTGGCTATGTTTACATGGCACAGTAAACACAATCCAATTATTATTATTATTATTATTATTTTAAATAATTTACCAAATTGCTCCATATTGTCTCTTAGCTGCCCATTCTGTAAGCACTGAAAAAATAATTGGCAAATATCAAAAAACCTTCAGAATCACAGACTGAAGCCAAAAGAAATAAAGCATATAGTTTAAAAAATAATGTGCCATGAAATGTCTCCAGCTTTCGGTTGTACTGTATGTCCAGGATGCCTTATGCTGACTTCAATAAAATAATACCTTTCAGTTTTTCTGAATGACTAAATAGATATAAACATGAAATGCTTTGGTCACATTTTCAGAAATGTTCTAATCAATTAAATCTCTTTTCAGGGAAACAAGGGCCCCATAGGTCATCCAGGACCAATAGGGTTACCTGGTGTACCTGGTCTTCAGGTAAGTCACTCTTAGAAAACCAGTCTAGATCACAGAGAGCATATTTCAACACAAAAACAGAAATGTGTCAACAGTAATCACCATATTTTCAGTAAATCTGAGTGTATGCATACAGGGCAGTATATATTCACAAATCTGTGAAGGAGTGATCACACAAGGTGAACCATAGTAAATGAAAGGTGGGGACAAAATCACTATCACCACAAATTAGTGCAATACTGTTGTGTAGGGACCACGAGGATCTACAGGTCACATTGGACACAGAGGAAGTCCAGGTCAGAAAGGGCATAAGGTTAGTCAAATGCATTGCCATCCATTCATACTCACACCTACGCTGCTTACTAAAATATTCCCATGTTTTTTATCGTCCTCAGAGCTCCACTGTCAAGTCTAGTTTGTTAACTTTAGCCCTCATATTTTGCTGCGTCTCTGTCTAGGGTCAACCAGGAGAACCTGGAGTTAAAGGAGACATTGGATCAGTCGGCCCTAGAGGACCCCAGGTTTGTCTATTTTCAGAATTCTCACACTTAAAGATACACTCTGCAATCCTGGCAGAAGGCTGCTCCTATTTGACCTCAACAGCCACTGCAATTATTCATCTCCATTTTGTGTTCCTGAGCCATGTGTTAATTAGCTTTATCACACAGAGAGAAGAAATACCGTTTTCTGATTGGCTGCAGGGTGGCTATTAATTCTGAATAACAAGACACCTACAGTGTGACGTAGATCTGGTAAAAAAAAAAGCTAAATCACCGTTCCTTATTAATGCTGCTCATTGAATGGTGAACAGCGGTTGAGCCTGGAATTAGGCTACGCAAATATTTAATCAACTGTAGACAAGCTAAATGCCCACTCAATGCTCAATCACTGTCAGGACCAAAGAAAGTAGGACAACAAACTGAATAAGTCAGCTTATTTTTAAACTGAACCGTTAGTTTCCTTTGCATGCTTTAAAGGCATGCCCATTGCCTATAGTGGCAACTGAGTGATAAGCAGGATAACGGCCTTCGAGGTGTCCCGTTATACAGAATTAATGGACTTGGCGAAGGAACCCTTGCCTCTGTCTCGTCCATTAATTCCGTATAACGGGACACCTTGGTGGCCATTATTCCTTACAGAATGCTGATCAGCTGGAATAGTGTATGGCTCAGTCTAGCCCACTTTGTTTCCCACAATCAGAGTCATGACTGTACAAACACCAGAGGCAGGCAGTGGGAAACATAAAGCTAATCATGAAATTGTGTTTCATGTTAAGAGGCAAGAAACAAAAATGCAACATATAAATTACTGACTAATTGTATGGATATCATAACTACTACTTTTAGGGACAGGATGGTAGAGATGGCTATGGATTCCCTGGACCAAAAGGATCAAAGGTAAATAATGAGTAGGACTCCCCGCCAGAAGAGATATTGTATCTCCATGGGACCTTCCTGGATAAATAAATGATAAATAAAAATATATAATAATTTTTCAAAAGAAGATAAATGGGTAATTCCATATCAAATCAGATAAGGTTGTTGCTGCACCGTCTCAGATTTTATTCAAACCTATATCATGGGTCCCAAAAGCATGGACTATAAAATATTTCTGTTCATGTTTTCATTTCTTTTCAGCTCTTAATATTACTTAAGTTTGACAGCCTAAAGACATATTATCTGGGAAGCCATCTGGAGTATTATTCATAGCCAGTCCAAACTTTGTAGGATGTAAGACAAACATGTTCCAAGTATAATATATGACATGATACAACCAAATGCAGTTTGTATATATATATATTTATTTATTTATTTAGGACTATTTATTAAAAACATTTCTTTCTGAATACCATTGAGGTGATGTGTTATGAATATCTGTGGTAATATAAAATGTATGTATCAATGCAATCTTTTAAAGGGACAGCAAGGTTATCCAGGCTATCCAGGACTACAAGTAAGTCCTAATACATACTTATCACCAAACAATTAGTGTAGACTCAAAGAGCAGAGTAAAACATATTTAATTTTTTTGTGTTCACCCCATAGGGAGAGCATGGTGCAAAAGGTCAAAGTGGAGGTCCTGGAAGCAAAGGAAGCTGGGGACAAGAGGTGAGGTGTTTTGTATCCAGTCCAATAATGTTTATTATTTTTTGTATTATTATGAAGATATTATCATGTTCTATTTAAAATTTCACTATAACCCACTACATCAGGGCAAATCCGGTAGGGATGGTCCACAGGGTGAACCCGGAACTCCAGGACTAGCTGGACACAGGGTACGTTAGATTTGTTTTTATTTTATTTCACAAGTATATCAACATCAGAACATGTACTGAACATTTGTGTGTTATGTTGCAAGATTAAAAGCAAAATAAACAGACTAAAGTGTATTGCACAGTAATTGTTATTTTCTAAGTTAAATATTAGGTTTCGGGACACTGATTTCCGGGACACTGAAAGAAATGGGCTGCACGAAACTTGTAGTGGATTGTAATGGATAATACGGGACCATTGATTTTGTTTTGATCTGTCACCTCCCTGCTGCACTGGACCCCCCAAAAGGAGGGTAGGGCGGACAGTTTTCTGTGAATATCTCGAGAACTGTAGGGCCTAGGATGACCAATTTGTTGTATGTTGGTCTCAAGGGAACATCTCAACCCATCCCATAACCACTTATGAGATGGGTTGTAATCGCAGGTATTTTTGGCTGATATGTTCAAAACGAAACATGAAATTTGAATGATTATTAGGGTGCGATTTGTAGGGGTGGATGGGTAGGATTTCCTCCCCTCTGGTCTTGATATCCTCCCCTCTGCTTAATTATTTTCATCGCCGGGGGGGACAACATTTATCCCCCTCTGTTCCTCATATTAATTAATGCTACTTCATATAAGTAAAGCGCTGCAACGTGAGAACAGTCTAGTCGGCTAGCCTACATAATAACCCGACATCAGAAACGCACCGTCACCGTCAGCACTCATGCTGCTGACACGACGTGATAACTTAATTTGGCCTTGATCGTGCCGGACATTTCTGAATGTCGACTGTGTAATCCATAAATGGCTAGTTTCAATGGAAAAGTTAGCTGGACAAATGAAAGAAAACGAGAAGGATTCAGTGAAGCATATCGTCATATTTTAGAACCTTCAAAATTAGAAAACTGATGCAACTGAGATGGAGGACAACTCCACGTATAGAACGTAGGCCTATTGTCCGAAGGAACTTACATTAAATGAGGAGATATTAGCTGAATGTCACAAAAAGTGTTACAGAAATTGCTTGGCATCGCTTATTGCTCTCTACCGAAACACCTGTAGTTTGCGGAGGACGAACGAGAAAGCACTCGTTTGATAAATCAGCCAGTAGGCTATGCCTAGTAGACAAATTAACTTTCAGAAATAATCTGTACTGCAAAAACGAATGTTGGTGGGTATTTAAACTATCTAGCGGGTGTTTTAACAGCTGCAAGAAATAGAAGCTTCATGGTCTTTATGTTCTGGTTCGTAAATTATTTTCATAAAACTTCAAGTTGCCCTATAACTTTACTCTCCAAACTTCACTGCACTGTAGCCAATTAACTGACAGTATGATAGTAGGCTAATTATTTTCTGCAGGCTACAATAAACACTTTTTCAACTTTTGCAATATTACGCACTTGGCTACTGAACGCAAATCAGCAGGAGAGAGAATGCACGGTCAGTACGCAGCGTGTAGTGCAATGTGTGCTATTTGGTTACCAACTAACACTGTTAGCCAATTCACTAACTCAAGACTTCAGTGCCATCATACAACATTTTTTTACATAACAAATACAGAAAGGATGGAGGCAGCAAAAGTAGAGGAGTCATTTCAGATGGGGCAAGAACAAGGTGAATTTGTATGCTTGTCAAAACGTAGTCCTACCCTGCATTAGAGGAGCTGATCATCATACCAAGCACACTCGCTGTTTAAAGTCATACATCACGGTAAACTAAAACTAAGATAAAGGTAAATGTTACAAAGGTGGCAAAATGAATATAGGCTATTATTAAAAAAAAAAGATAAAATGTGTGTGTGTGGGGGGGGGGGGGGGGTTATAAACTTCTTCAAAATCCCCCCCCCCCCCTCTGGTTTTTACACAAATCGCACCCTGATTATGACACCTCTGAATGCATGCCAAGTTTCGTGGAATTCTGTTTATGGGGTGCCATACAATACATTAATTTATGTGTACATTTAGTGACTGTACACCAATCGGCCTGTAGATGGAGGTGTTGAGTGAAGGGTTGCCAGTACTACTTTTCTACAAGCACGCACACACACACACACACACACACACACACACACACACACACACACACACACACACACATGCATGCACACACACAAACGCACAGACACACACACGCACACGCACAAAAAAAACACACACATAAACACGCACAAGCAAACACACGCACAGACGAGGACACATATACAAAAGCAAACACACACATGCACACACTCATTTACATACACAAACGTTGCAAGAGTAGGGGATGGAGTAGGAGATGGAGACAAATTGACCAGCGTGATTTATTTTTGCAGAGAGAATGTGAAGGACTGAAAGCCGGTCATATTTCTAGCATCTAGATTTGTTTTACAGTAATACTGATTAGTGATTAGGCTGCAATTCCTCATTTCGCCAGTAGTTGATCCTGCTTATAAGTTTTCCAGCTGCACTGTGTCCTCTCAGTGAGTGTTGCCTGAATGCATAAACTAGGTCAGAATGGAAGTGTGCTGTTTACTTTTCAGGGCCCCAGAGGAGCTCCAGGACCCAGACAGATGAGTGTACGCTCTTTTCCCCCATGGTCATTCACTTACCTTGGTTTACATTGATGAGTCTGCACCACATCTAACATGTAAATGCTATATCTTGTAGGACTGTGAGCTAGTCAACTATGTGCGCGACAACTGTGGTATGTTTTCATTTTTATTTATTGTACTGTATCAGTATAAAAATAAATTAAAGCTCCATTTCCCATAAAATGTGCAGTCAAGTCTTCCAGCTGTCCATTGTGTGAATTCATGAGTTCAAATGTCAACAATCTTTTGCCAAAATCACTGACTGTATCTTTAAACCACATTGTTTTTTTTTTCATATCTACTGAATTTAAGCATTGCTTTCTGTATTCCATAACATTTTATACTTCATATTTTAAAGATTTGGCAAAGTGTTGACTAATTGTTTGTGACTTTTTCTTCTTTCAACAGCTTGTTCTATGGGTAAGTGAGTCAAACCCTTTGTTATCACAAGTGCTGTAATTTATAGGAGAGGTGACTTGAGAAGTGAGTGACAAGCATACCACCTAAGGAATGCCTTTTGATTAAGGATTAGAATTACATATTCCTCTATCGCATTTTAGCAATCCATACCTATTCAATAAACCAAATTTCTGTCAGAACCATTTTAGTCAAGAAACACAAGAGAAGATTCTGAATGAAATTTCTTTATTGTAAATTATGAATTACATTTGGCGTTATAGCTCTGTTCGGAGGAACCCCCCTATTTCCATGAGCACATTGGAAAAGCATTAAGTCAGGGGGCAGCAGCAGTTTAAAGAATTCTCACCCCAGCAGGACAGGGAGAGATAAATATTCCACCCATGAACAGAGCCAAGCGACGTGACAAGAGAACATGCCACATCATACACGACAAGGTGGAGCAGGGGAGGCGGTGGGTAGCAAAAACCGAGCTGTATATGGTTGAGAGGAAGTGGGTAGAATTTAAAAGGCGTGCCGAAGCTGTGTGGCCAATCGCTAGGGAAGAAAGATTATCGGCTGAGGGGATGCACCTGGATCAATTAGGAATGAATGAGATGAAGGGGAGGGCGGCAAGCTTCTTGACTACCATGGCCTGGCCAGAACTGACGTTAACACTTTAATTTATCAAAGCGCTTACCTCACCCTTTCCAAATCCTATCTAAGCCTAAAGTCAAGATATACCACTGCAGATTGATCTATTACTTTGACAAATCATCTTTCATCAACAAATATTCAGAACTTGCATTGGCAGGGCAACAGCCTTTAGGCTGGTACATGAGCTTAATTTGCTTCTTTGATCACACCTAGGAAGTTGGACAGGTTGTTCTACTGTAGTGGCTTTCATTCTAATCCCTTCTAATCCGTGCTGCTTGTCTTCACCATGCTTGTGTGATTTGTTATCAGATTTTAGACGACTTAAATGTATTGAATTTTGTTGAAAACTTGTCGGTCTCCATTTTATGCAGCCGTGGCATTTTCCGTTTTCTTGGGCAGCCGTGGCCCACTGGTTAGCACTCTGGACTTGTAACCGGAGGGTTGCCGGTTCGAGCCCCGACCAGTGGGCTGCGGCTGAAGTGCCCTTGAGAAAGGCACCTAACCCCTCACTGCTCCCCGAGCGCCGCCGTTGAAGCAGGCAGCTCACTGCGCCGGGATTAGTGTGTGCTTCACCTCACTGTGTGTTCACTGTGTGCTGTTTGTGTTTCACTAATTCTCCGATTGGGTTAAATGCAGAGACCAAATTTCCCTCACGGGATCAAAAAACTATATACAGTACAGTATACAGTATGCATGTTGTTATGTTATGTTATGTTCACAAGTGCCAATGGATACGACCTTCGTACTGTATTCCAGCAATATGGCATGAGTGGAAGTGGGGTTGGGTAAGCATGTTGTATAATTTTGTATGGTTCTTATTCTTTTTATCGTCAGGTCATGAAGACTGCCCAGCCTACCCCACTGAGCTGGTGATAGCCCTCGACATGTCTGAGGATGTGACCCCTGAGGTGTTTGAAAGGATGCGCGCCATTGTCCATCACTTACTGGAGGACATGTCCATTGCTGAGAGCAACTGCCCCAGGGGCGCCCGGGTGGCAATTGTGTCCTTCAGCTCCAGTGTGAAGTACCTGGTCCGGTTCTCAGACTACCATCGTAAGAAGCACCTCATCGAAGAGGTGAATAACATTGCCCTGGAACGCACCTCCAACCGCCGCAACATTGGGACAGCCATGCGCTTCGTGGCCAGACATGTCTTTAAGCGCACACGAAAGGGTCTGCTCATGCGGAAGGTGGCTGTCTTCGTCACCAATGGAGCCTCCCAGGATATCAAGGCAATTAACACTGCTGTCCTGGAATTCAAAGCCCACGACATTCACCCTGCTGTCATCTCCTTCAGGAATGTCCCTAATGTCTTACATGCTTTAGAGGTAATGTGAAACGATTGTGAATCCTTGTTATGAGAGGTCTTCTTATGTAGGATCAGACAGAGCGTTTTTTTAGTCTCATACAATATGGTAACTAAAACTACATATTTTAATGGGACACAATTGTTGTGCTCACACTGCAAGACAAACAACAAAATTGTTCTGACATTCCAAATATACACTCAGATCAAACCAAAGATGGTCCAGTGATAGTGATATCCTCTAATCAGAAATCACAAACCTGCTCAAACTACACAACAGATCGAATGGGAATTTGGACCAATTAAAACGTTTGTCAGATCCAACGTATTCGGAGCTAGGCTAAAATGTAAAAATCACAGTTTTCCTGGCATTACATGTATGTTGTAGAAGCACAAAGCTACACATTGAATGTTGGCAGCTTAGCTGCCCTTTAACCCCATAATGCGTTGCATTTTGATCACAAGGTTTGGTGAACTCAATAGACTCATGCATTGGTGTTTATGATAGACTGCAAACCTTCCTAAATTTGTCTGCAACCAGTGTACAGTGCACTCTCATAACTTATGTTGCTTGAATATGTACATTTTCAAAAAAAGTTTGGTCAATATCTGTGTGTGTTAGTAACCAAGCACTCTCTGATGCTACACAGGCTGATGAAACCCGAAGCTTTATAGTGAAGCTAGTGGGGAGTGGTCAAGAACTGAAACCACAGTTGAGTGAGGTTCAAAAGTGTATAATATGCTATGGTATGCAAGCATAATCATTTTTCCTAATGGTCTCATAAGTATGCATGCATGTATTTATATTAGGTCAGTTTATAATAAGTTAATATGGATGTTTCTCAAATAGTGAATGTACTTTTCAAAAGCTATATGCGACTGTCTGTTAAAAATAGCTGGAATTTGTCTCTCTATATAATTTACATTACCAAGATTGTTTTATGTACTGTTTACTCATCTGAGTGTACAGTATACATTTAGATATGTTTACATCTGCAATATGGCAGCTATGAAATTTTAATTACATGTAGATTTCGAAAGCTTCAGTGATAGTATAGAAATTAGTGATAGTATAGAAAGGATTTTTTAATTAGATTTCGAAAGGTTCAGTGATAGTATAGAAATATATTGTAACCAAACTAGGATTATTTGAATGGCTTATAGTTTGTGATTTGTTTTAACTCATTCCAGATCCGTGCAAAAAAGCATCAAGCTGTTCCAGTGTGAACCAGGCTCCAACTCCTATCCAAGTAGACCTGGATCTAGCTGTGTTGGTGGACGGGTCACATATTGTGCAAGCAGACCAGTATGGGGGTGTGAAGGAGCTCCTGGGTTCAGTGCTAGAGCAGATCGCTGTGAGCAGCCAGCCATCCAGGTCTGATAATCAGGCCAGAGTTGCCCTGTATCAAGTCTCTAGTGCAGACAGACCCACAGCAGGACAAGTTCCTGTCCAACAGGAGTTTGACTTTATGAGATTTCAGGACAGCAGTTCAATGAAAAGCCACATTTTCCAGAGCATGCAGCAGCTTGGTGGGTCCTCCAGGCTGGGATACGCATTGAAGTGGGTCATTAACAGAGGCCTCCTAACGGCCACAAAGCCACGGAGGAACAGAATGGTTCTAGCCATTATTGGTGGGGAAACGAGCTACTGGGATAGAGCCCAGCTTGAATATGCCTCCAAATTAGCAAGATGTCAGGGTGTGGTGCTGTTCACGCTGACTGTTGGGGACACCTTCAACACCACACAAGTGGAGGAGCTGGCCAGCCTACCCTTGGAGCAACATATGGTCCATCTGGGAGAGGTGAAGCAAGGAGAGCAGGAATATGCCAAGCGCTTCTTGCGAACCTTCCTGAGCTTCCTTAAGAGTAAGGAAACTGTGCAACGTCAACTTATAAAACTTGAACAAATGAATAGGCCTACCTTTTCAAGGAATACATATTTTCAACAAAAAATGTGGGCAACAATTATTAGCACCCCTGTATTTAATACTTTGTAAATTCTCCCTTAAATACCTACCAATAAAACAGATCCCCCATCTTCTCCTAATAATATCTCATTTACCTGAAGGATGCAAAGTTAGCCACCATTCATCTTTACAGAATCTCTCTAGATCATCTAGATTATTAGCTCCTGTATGGGTTTCCTGGTGTCAGTGAGATCAGATTAGGGGACTGATATGCCCATGGCAGAAGCTTGAGTCTGTGTTCAGTAAACCACTTTTGGACTGATCTGGACTTTAGATCATTGGATCACTGGAATTTAGATCTGCTTGATGATCCAATCATGACCCACTTTCAGTGTATTGGCAGAGGCAGACGGATTTGAATTTAAAATGTCCATGTATTCAGTTCATGATACCATGCACCATAAGATGTTCCCATGGTCTTTGGAGAAAAGTCCCGCAGGCCCTTAAATTTAAAAATAAATGATAGGAAAGGCCTTTTTCCTTGTATGCCTTCGAAATGGGCCAATATATTTTGGAGACTGGGTGACCCAAAAATGCTAATCCAAGAGTAATCCTTATGGAATGTTTTGCCTCTTGCATCCTCACTGTGCGTGTGTGTTTGTGTGTGTGTGTGTGGGGGGGGGGGGGGGTAAAGCTAGGTCCTTATCCAGGCAAGTTTATCACAGTTCCAGGACTTGGGAACCCTTCACGGTTCACGTCACAGAAAAGGTGTGCACATGTCGGGGTCAGATTGGTGTGTGTGTGTAAAGACAAATGTATACTTCTTTTTTGCGTGTATCTGGGCTTGTCAACCAGATAGCCGTATATGTCATGCTAATGAATCTCTGGCCACTTGCTTACATCGTCTATCCATTCTGTTATCAGCTCAGTTATCAGGTAAACAATCACCATTAGCTAATACTAATTTATTAAGGTACGGTTCGCGGCCCTTGGGTGACAATGACCGTACATACCTTGACAGCTCAACATGCAGGTCTATTAGCTGTTCCATTTTTCTGACCCCATGCTGCGCGCGCACCCAACCTAAGCTAGATGTTTACAAATATTGAAGGGGTCTATAGTGGAGAGCACTGTACATATATTTGTTGTTTGAACTGAAGTATAATACTATTGTTTGTATTGTTATTTACATGCAACATTTTATTTATGGTTTATATGCAATACAAGGAACTATGTTTTTATATTTGTCTCTATGCTACACAGGGGGAATCAATATATATCCTGTCCCATCTGAACGATGGATGTGTCAGCATTTGGAGCAAGAGATAGACCAAGAGCCGACTATTGTTCTAATAGACAGGTAAGATGATAATAGTTTCAGAGCCAGTTTCTATTTCATCTGTTTGTGCCAGTGAGAGACTTATGCCCTGTGCTAAAAAGCTATGTTGGTTGTGGCATGCATATATTTATTCCATTTTAAACAGTAGTATTCTGACATCTAAATCAACAAGCCTAAAATAGTAGTGAACTATTTTTATTTAATCTGCTCAAAACTAGACTTCATGTTTTGACTCAACAAACCCTCAGAAAATTGTGAAAAATACTTTGCACATGTTCAGTAGGCAGCCTACTGCACCTGACTAGCAACTCCTGATCTATTTGAATTATTATTATTCTTTTCCATCAGCATCCCTTTGCCTACTTCCAACTACAACCCACAACCAACTATCCCCAATCGGAAAGGAGACACCCAAGTAGAGACCTTTTACGAAATAGAACATGGGGTTAAAGAAATCACAGGCCGCGGAGACACCAGTGGTATGCTTTCTGCTTATGCCTATAGTCACACCCTCAAATAAACTTTATGCATGAGTCAACGTCAGGAGAACTTGGGTGATAGCCTTCATTACCCAGTGTCACATATGTGATGTGATCTGTGAATTGCAAATGTATCCTATTACATTATCAAAATGAACATGAAAGGCACTGTTCCTGCATGCTTTAAGCACGCGGTTGTCCAGTCGTTGCTTAAAAAGTATAACCTTGATCCTAAGTGTCCAAAGTACCATTACTATCATTTTGTCCAATATTTTTGACACAAACGGGAGTTTAGAGATGGGATCTATTAATTTGGATGTTACCTACTGTATTACTCTGGGCTTTGTCTTGATAAACAGATCTCATCTGTTGTCAAGAGTAGCTTTTATCAGTTGAGAACCATCACCAAGCTTAAACCCTTTCTGTCATATCACAACCTGGAACAAGTTATTCATGCTTCATCACAACTTGATAACTGCAATTCCCTCTACCTAGATCTCCCCCAATCACTGTTGTTATGCCTTCAGATGGTCCAGAACGCAGCCACAAGGCTGCTAACTGGTACCAAAAAAATGGAGCATTTTACCCCAGTCTTAGCCTCCCTTCACTGGCTCCCAGTCCGTTACAGGATCCAATTTAAGATTCTGCCAATGGTTTTTAATTTTAAATCTCAAAAATAATTTCAAGTTTTTGCCTGAAATTGCACTGTGCCTATTTACAAGGGCATTGTTCCCACCTCTTCTGGAGCCTACCATCAAATGTTGGACCTCTATAGAAAGCTGAGAACCTCTAGTTTTCGTAGGAAACAGTCAAAATAAATGTGTGATGTACTCACAAAGAGTTACAGAGGCTAAAATATAGTTTTTTTCTTTCTGCCGGATTACAAGCATCTCTGAACTCTGGTCTCAAATGAAAGGTAACACTTTGAGGTTTCTTGTGAACTATTTAGATTGTATGTCAGGTGTTCTGATATAGACTGACTACACAACATGGAATAATTACAAAAAAGTCTTTGTTTACTTTGTTGGTTCAATGAGTGTGTATAAGGTAGACTATACATCTGTACAACTAATATTGGATAACACAACATGAAGATTCAATTCTTGTGAATATTTCAGTACCCAATATGTTGCATCTACTTATTGTGCTGCAGCTACACTGCAGCCAGAAGTCAGGGTAGCACCAAAAGTGGAGGGGGGCATTTTGGATCAAATTTAATTGAGACATAAGATTAATCTGAGAATGTAAAGCACTATACAGATTGTACATGAAAAAAGTTAACATTTTTGGATTCCCAAGAGTCAAAGCTTTGAAATGGTGTATAACATTACTATGCTACATAGCAATATGGTGCATACAATTGATTTAGAATGTTGGGGGGGAAATTATGTGGTTAGCACAAAATGGTCTGGCCCCAATCTACATCTCTGACCTCATACACCCCCATTCAGCCCCCAGGTCTCTGAGATCGAGCAACAAAGACCTCCACATCCCCTGCTATCGGCTAAGGCAAAAAGGCGACAGAGCCCTCGCAGTCGCTGCTCCAAGTTTGTAGAATCAGCTGCCACTTGATATAAGAACTGCTCCCTCCATCTTAAAGAAGCCCTATGCAGGTCTGGTTATTCCTTCGCTGTTTCTGGGTTTTTGCCTGATTTGGGCTCGCATTTTTCACGACATAGCTCCCCCTGCAGCTTCGGTAGCAAGTGACTGCTATGCTAAACCCCCACTAGCTAGCGAGCTAGCCATCAAGAAACCAAGCTAAACACAGACAGGGCTCACAATAAAACGGTCAAGCAAACACATCGTTCAAGAGACAATCAAATCACATTACAAAAACGAAGTTCACCCAAGGGTAGGCTACTTACAATTTCAACAGCAACAAAGCCAAGTCAAAGTCCGTTTTGCAGTCTTCTTAGAAACTACAGTCTGACTACATTTTCGAGGTGCGATTGGATACTTCCGCTGAGTTACATCCGGATGTGTGACCAGAAAGTTGCATATTCGGTTTTCCGCGGAGAAGCATAGGGGAGATGAAACACCCACCAAACGACCCAAAAAGTGTTGTAGAACCATCAGAACGACTCTCAACCTGCATAATTAAGGTCATTTTTGCTAAAATTGTTGCATAGGGCTTCTTTAAATCCAGGCTCAAAACCCACCTGTACTCTCTGGCATTCTCTGCTCTCAAACGTGCTATGCCTGGCTTCTGTGTCCTGCTGTTCTTTGTTTAATGTGTAGATGTATGTGTATATGTATTTTGTTTTTATTTATTTTATTTGTTTTGAAAACAGCAAGTTGGTCAGTGTATGCAGTATATAATGTGGTTATGGTTAGCGTTTTAAAAAACGCTATGTTCCCCGGTCCCATACAAAGCGGGGAACATAGGACCCGGGGAACATACTGTAGGTACGCTCCCTTCTGATCATAGCAGTTTTTCTTCGATCTATTTGGCTGTTTCTCTGCTATCTTTCTTGACAGTGATACTTTTAGGGTTCAGTACCTTTTAGCAAGTGAGCAAATGAGTTTCAATCCCACTGGCCCCTTTATCCTTTCTCCCTTTACTGAATCCTATGCACCAATTTGATGGTAAACAAACTTGTAAAAGGAGAAACGTTCACCTAACATAGCCATAGAACATAGCTGGTTAGTGACCAGGAAAACCGGCCATGCAACTTCAGGTCTCGTCACTTGGATACATCTTGCGAGAATCGTGAAACATTACCTGGTGAGTAGATATAGCTCTTTGCTTGTTGCTAGTGCTTCAGCTCCAAAACAAAAGCACATACAGCATGTACAGGGGGAAGGACTCAAGCCGTGAGAAGTATTTACAACAACAAGGTAAAATATAAATATAACTCTACGGCAAGCTCTAGAGTCACCAAAAATACCCCAAACTACATTGGATGCCTTAAGACTAAGACTAAAGCCTTCTGCAATGCACAACACCAAACCACAAGAGAACCTAACTGCTCACCAGGGTTGGGTAGTAACGGATTACATGTAATCTGGATTACGTAATCAGATTACAAAAATCAAGTAACTATAATCAGCCCAGATTACAATAAAAAAAATGGTGTAATCAGATTACAGTTACATTGTTGGGGATTACCTGATTACATTTTATCATGCAAACAATGCAAACAATCTTTTCATTTGACAAGCTTCGGGCTTGCCGGTCCGATCCCCAACCTGTAGAAAAAATGTAGGTGGGGGAAGTGGTTGAGCACTGCTCTCCCATGGCCACATCCACGGCTGAAGTGCCCTTGAGTAAGGCACCTTATCTCTCACTGATCCCGGAGCGCCGCTGTAGCAGACAGCTCACTGCTCCGGGTTGGTGTGTGCTTCACCTCACTGTGTGCTCATTGTGTGCTTCATCTCACTGTGTGTTCACTGTGTGCTCTGTGTGCTTCACTAATTCACGGATTGGGAGACCAAATTTCCCTCACGGGATCAAAAGAGTATCTATACTTACTTACTAACTTATTTACTATTGGGGCAGGTCTCTCGGCACACTGCCTGATCTTTTCCTCCTAATCTTAATGTAGCCTCTTGTTTTAGTGTTACCGTTTACTTTGAGAAAGTCACCAGGTCCCCCTGGTTGAAAAACATCCCAAAGGAATAATTTTCTCACCCCCAAAATTGAAATGGACATGGTGTCATTCAATCTCAGGCCATGTCCCTGGGTCAAAAAAATCCAGCAAAAGCTAAATTCATTGTCCAGGTGTGCCCTTATAAAGGTTAAGCTGAGTTGTGCATGTTTGGAGAATAGTGATCCATGATCACATCCATGATGACTAAGTGATCAATTTTGGGATGGGGTGAAAATTTCAACCACCAAAACACCACCCCCAAAGTGGAGAATAGCTATAGAAATGTATTAGTTTTGGGTGTGTTTCAGACAATGGGACCTGGTGACCTCAAAGTAAATGGTAACACTAAAACAAGGGGCTACATTAAGATTTTTGGAGGAAAAGATCAGTTAATTCACATAGGAATGCTTTACTCAGAGCAAAGAAATTTCTTAGATGTAATGAAATAATAAAGAGAAAAATAGAATGAGAATTCTTTCATCAATTCAGTGGTGGTGTCTTTTACTTAAGGGACATATTTATTGAAGTAATCTAAAAGTAATCCTAAAGTAATCAGATTACGTTACATGTTTTTGGTAATCCAACTGATTACGTTACTGATTACAAAAATTGCCATGTAATTTGTAGTCAGTAATGGATTACATTTCAAAGTAATCTGACCCAACCCTGCTGCTCACTACACGCTAGCCCTACAGTACATGCAGCACTTGATGCAGCACTTGGTAGTAGGTCCTTGCGTGAATGTGTGTGTGTGTGTCAGCTTGGCAGGAGCCTCAGAGAGCAGTCAACATACCTGTGGTGTGCTGGCACTCCCTGTCTGGTGCTCCTTTTTATCTGGACTAGCGCAAGCGGTTCTGTTGGTTCTTTTTAGTTTAAGTTGTTGTTTTTCTTTAGACGGTATAAAATCCAAATAAATATCCAACACCGAAGGTTGTTCTAATGCCACGCTTCCATGTGCACACAAGTGGCTACAAACAAAAGAGGGGGGGCAGGCCCTTTTTTGGAGCCTTGGCTATCCACAAAGACTGCGTGTATTCAGGGCACAGGCAGCTAGCGATGGCGAGGTGATGTTTGCAGTATGTGACAAAAAATGTTTTAGCTTAGAAACAGCAAAACATCGCTTGGAGCACCTTAAATGTCTTAATTGTCTGTTGTAGGGGCACCGCGTTGTACATAATTCACAGACAGCCATTACGTGTTCACTTGTATGGTATTGTTGCAGTCACAGCCTGCGCTTTTATCTGTTGAGTTGTTGTGTACTGTTTATTGTGTCGTGTTCTGATGACGTTCAGTGGCGCGACTTGTGTGTATCTTTAAACGGACATGCGAGCTAAGTTTACAGTCATTAAGGTTTTCCCCGAGTTCGGGCTTTTAAACCTATTCGCTGCGTCCATGTCTCCCCATAGTTTTTGTTGATGTCCACTTAGGTTATCTTCTGACCTGACTTTGGCTGGTTTATTATTTGTGCTAACAGGCTTTGGCATAGTCCAGCAGAGAGAAGATCTATCAAGACTGGAAGGTACTAAAAGAAACTCTCTGACTGTATCCTTCAGTCTCTGCAGACATTTTTCCAGGGGCGTAGATTTGCGTGGGGACCGAAGGACGTGTCCACACCAATGTCAAATTACGACTGAAATGTCCCCACCAATATTCAGTTTGAAATGGGGAAAAAAGCGCTCACATGCGCTACACAAAGAGTTAAATCATTTCTCACTTCAGTGCGGATCATCTCGTACAGATCTTGTAATGTGCAGTAGCCAATAGGGTGTGGGCGTCATGACGTAATTACTCCGCCATGTTGATTGCCTCCTTTACCGCTACTCAGACTACTGCCTATGCCTACTGCGTAATGTACTCCCTCTCAGCCGTTAATAATGCTGATTTTGTCAACATACCGGTACCTGGCTTCTCTATTGAATGCGTCCCGGTAAATTCCAGATCCTTTTCGGGATTATTCCAGATCCTTTTCGGGATTTTAACATATTTCTTCTATCTATTTTTCTATCTATTCTTTCTCAACTCTACTTCTAGCTACGTCTCTTCATTCAACAACGTTATGTCAGAGTTATTTTAACGTTCGCGTAGCCATCAACATGGCCGCCACGTCCCACAATGCAACGCGGATCCCACGCCCTATAAGGGTAAATCGCGCTGATTTGAAGTTACCTATAATCCCGACAAACACGGGACGTCCCCCGGACCTTATGCCGACATTCACGACGTCCCCGATTGGTCCCGAACGTCATGTTCTCTAGCGGACGTTCTGGTGACCTTATTGACGTCCGGAGCAAGTTATCGTTTGGTTATTGCATGACGTCCGGTGCAGGACTTTCTGGGGACGTCACCGTCAGGTCCCTCGGATGACATTTGCATTTGGTCATTTCAAATACCTCCTAAGGACCCGACAATAACGTTATACCAGGGACATGGGGGGGACGTTTGTTTATTCACACATGGCAGCGGAGTTGAGAGCGCTCTGGCTACCGCCTGCAGGACGGAGACATCACATCCATGCACGACTTCACGTTACACGTCTGGGGATGACTAAGTAGGCCTATCTATCTATAGTCTCTAGCAGTAGCTACATTAGCCTACCGTAGTCTAAGGCAACATATCATACAGTTTATGAAGTTGTGCGTCTATGAGCAAAGGAGAACCTCTACTTTGCTCATAGACGCACAACTTCATAAACTGGGAAAAGGGTTGTTAACGTTAAACTCAAAATGTATGTGCTACATAATTCAGCATGTCTGCATATGTAGACATGCTGAATTATGTAGCACACACATTTTGAGTTTAACGTTAATAACGTTACAAACTAGGGAAGGGATTTTATCAAATTCATGTTAGCTGATGTGATGCTGTAACGTTAGCAAAGTCGCTGTTCTTAGCTTCTAGCTTAGCCTACAATGCACATTTCTTCAGATAACTGTACGTGATGCATGTAACATGCTCTAAATAGGCAGTGGTTTATTTAACGTAGTCACGTACTTATCTGTTTTATTTTCAGAAACACACACACGGCCGAATTGGGACTGAACCGACTTTTGGAGCTGACAATGCAATGAAACTAGAGAAATGTTAAAAACAGACCACGTAGCATTTGTTTAGGGTTGTCTAGCAACAGAAGTGACTACGTAATTTGTAAAGCAAAACGATCTAGCTCTACATTGCAGAAGAATTAAGGATAGGCTACTGCTTCTTCATGACTTGTTTAAATGTCATTGTAATTTATTTGACGCATGCTCGCGTTTAAAAGTGTCACGCATAGCTGTCCCCGATGTTACAGCAGCTCCTTGTGGAAACAGCAAAGAGTGCACATATCCGATGAGATTTCTGACGAGGAGCAAGCTCTCTGCCTCACCAGAGCCTCACTGTTTATTAATAAAACAATGATATAGATTAGAAACATCTGGAATCTATTTATTTCATCTTAAAGTTGGCTACAAAGAGCATTCAGAGAAAACGATACATTTTTCTTTATCTGCAATGTTCCAGGAAGATAGGCTTACATTTATAGGCTGTCCCTTTGATCACAGGTCCAAGAAAACGAGTGGATATAACGTCAATGCATTCTAGTTATGTTTCATGTAGCCTACTTTATTTCATGTTGAGTTTTGCTTCCCAGCATGCATTGCGATTCATTTAGTATTTTTGGCTATAATTAGTTTTTAATGTTTTGAAACAATATGGTTTGAACAATTTATCTTAGGCTAGCCTAGGCCTACTCTGATGATGTTTTGAACAATATGCTACGGGATATGCCCATTAAAACGTTGTATTAGTTTATTAAGAAAATTACACCGTAGATGTGAAAGCAGCACATCCTAGCCCGGTATAAATCTCCATGTCTACTTATCATTAGCGTAATGCATTCGGAGGACGTGATTTCATACATGAGTGAAAATATGAGGTGAGTGAAGTTGATTGTGTAATTGTAGATCAAGTCGTTAATGCGTGTTCATGTTCCGTCTACCTCTCTCCTAGCAACGCTGAGACTTACAGGATGTGAAATAGCCTACCATACTAAATCGCGCTTCATGTTTTTTTTTTTTTTTACCATCGCGGAAATAGGCTATAAACGTCGCGCGCATAACGTCGTGGTGACCATTACAGGACGTCCTCTCAAAGTCTCGTGGGCGTCTTTTAGACCTTCCGAACAGAGGTCCGCGGGACGTAAAGGGAACCCTACACAATGTCGAGGAGGTGACGTTTGCCAGGGGACCTTTAGGGGACGTCGCCAGGACTTTATTTTGTTTACTGGGATAACTACCGGTGAGCCGCAGCATGCATCGCTTCAGCTTTACTTTACTACAAGCATGAAGTGCGTCCAAATTCACCCATTCTTCTCTGTTGAACTCCTCGAGAAGTAGGCTACTCATCACACATGTGTCACATGAAAGAGCCTTTTCTCAGCTTTTAAACGGTGCTAGCTAGCCACTGTTTGCTGATAAACAGTTCGTGAGAAAGATAACTTCAAGAGATTTATTAATTCTTCTCTGCGCCCATCTCCACATCCATTCGTCTCGGTGGAATATCGTAGGCCTACACACTCTTGACGCAACACATGACAAACCATATATCAGAATAAACAGCAGACCTTACCGAACACAAAGGTGTAATGCATTCCCGTGTATAGTTAGCTGTTCCAGAGTAATCCGGTTTTGAAATAAATTATAGCAAAATTCAACATGCTCTTTCGGCTGCATTTCTTAAAACTGAGCTGTGCTTACATCGCCTTGATATCTGTAAATATTAGAATCAGAGAATATACAGGCAGCTCACGGTTAAGCGCTTGTCAATGTAGCCTTAATGATTTATTTTCACAAAATGCTAGCATGCATGTATTTAAGTTTCTTAAAACTGAGCTGTGCTTAAATAGGCATGATTTCATAACAGACCAAATAGAAAATAAATGTTAAATATAGCCTATATCTGTAGCCTACATTAAAATCAGATTATGTAGGCTACACAGTGTAGTTAGATAAAGTTGGACAGTAGCACATTTTAATCATTTTATATATCTATAGTGGCTGGTGAAAGAGTTGAGTGTTGGGGGGGGGGGGGGGGGGGTTAGTGGGTAGTGTCCCCACCAAAGCTCAGACTAAACCTACGCCCTTGCATTTTTCACTAAAAAATCATTTTCTTTGAGACTATGAGACAGAAATACCACATAGAATCTTCAGCAAAATGTAGTTAATACAACTGGAAAAATTACAGTTTAAGGCCACTCAGGATTTCTTCTGACTTGACTTTGGTTGATTTATGCCAACAGACTTTGACACAGTCCATCAGAGAGAAGATATAACATCACTGGAAGGTAGTAAAAGAACATCTCTTACTGGATCCTAAACATAGCTGTCAACCCTCCCGTTTTTTCCGGGTTTATCACATATTTTAACTTTTTTCCCGCTGTCCCGTTTTAATATTTTCCCGTAAATATCCCGTATTTTAACAATCTCATAACATTAGCTCTACCATCGGACTTGTCAGTCTCTGTACTGTTGTCCTGTTGCTACACCCTTGCCCTTCCAACAAAACAGATGTTTTCAAAGCATTGTTTTGCTTGCTTGAAGGCGACAGTGAGACTATTTAATATGATGCCGTGGTTGTCGTGAGAGCACGATTCAGTAGCACCTGCATAGTGTAGGCCTAGGCTATGGCCAAACGCTGTGTGTATCGGCCTACCACTCAGCTACGAGTAGAGAAAGAATTCCCCCTGTTTGTATATTCATTCCAAGTTGGCCTACCATAACTTCCCAACTCTGCACTGTAGCCCATAAACTGCATGACAGGCTATTTATATTTTCTCTCTAAAATCTCTAAAATAACCAAATGCATTTGTTTAACTTTATGAAAAAGAATTACGCACTATAGGCTACTTGGAACGCACACATTTTGTTTGCAGAGAATGACAGCGCACAGGGCCATCGATTAGGCTACAGAACTTTAGCCTTGCTAGGGCTGTATAAAGTTGACCAAATTAATATAGGCTGTTGTTAGGCGTAAATAAAGTAGGCTACTTTGTTGTATTGTTTAGCTGACCAATGCACAAGCTTCCAATTATGAAACAGACTAATACTGCAACCCTTCCAACGTTGGGGGACGAATGTTGACATTTTCCCGTATTCTGAGGGAGAAACCCGGGAAATCTCCCTTATTTTCAAAGCTCAATGTTGACAGCTATGATCCTAATTACTGTTAACTCATTGAGTGCCAAAAACGTAACATTACATTTTTCCTTCCCATGCGTTGAGTGCCAAAAACGTAATATTACGTTTTTAGCTTTTTTTTTTTTAATTACGAAACTAGACACTCTAACACACCATATATGTGATTTTGGGAACTCTGTGATGAATGGAAATTAAATATATGACGATCGAAAACTTTGGGTCGAATCAGTGACGCATGCACGTCAGGTCAAAACCAGGCCATTTTCGTGGGTCTATCACTAGGAGGCAGTCTCGCCAGGTCTCGCTGATCACTTCCCGGAAAGTTTACAGGCAACACTTCATATTTCATGAAAGACGTTATATCTCCATTTTTAGAAAAAAAAACAGATTTTGATGAAAACCAGCCACTGTTTAGCTTGGGATTTCTCAGGAATAGAGGCGTGTAGAAATACACGGTTTGCACCCACTGAGAACTTAAAGTCTCACCTTTTAAACAAGCCATTGTATGTGTTCATAGCTATAACACAGAATATGCTGTGGCTGTACAAAAATCATCAACAATGGTCTAGATTGCTGGCACACTAGGACAAAGCTTCCGAAAACAGCTTGGCATTCAATGAGTTAATGCAAAGACATTTTTCACTAAAATCTTTGAAATATATTTGAGAAATATTACGTAGCATGTATGAAATAAATATTTGGAAAATACCAGTCTTTGGCCATTGCAGTTATCATAACTTGACATTGGCTGTTTAATAATTTGTGCTCACAGACTTTGAAACAATCCAGCAGAGAGAAGATTTATCAACTCTGGAAGGTACTAAAAGAAAATCTCTTGACTCTATCCCACTGTCTCTGAAAAGACTTTTCTCACAACATTTTTTAAATTAAGTTATGCATATAACTACTGTTCCCCGAGGGAGAGGAATGAGGTACAACACAGATACTATGGGATATCACGCCCTCGCGTGGTCTGGCTGAAGACACCTCTATTCACGCCTGAAAGGCAAGACGTGTGGTGATGTGGGAGGCCCCACCCTCACAGTATATAACCCAAGTCACCACCGTCGCTCCCCAGTTCAACCTAGCGCTCTTCAGCGAGCAACTGAAGCTGAGCGGGGAAACCTAGTGTTGTACCTTGTTCCTCTCCCTCAGGGAACAGTAGTTGTATGCATAACTTAACGTTCCCTTTCGGTCGATTCACTCGGTACAACACAGATACTATGGGACACATATACACATGCCCCACACAGCCAGGGCCTAAGGCCACCTCAATGCCCGGCTGCAGAAGAAAGGACTGAAGGGGCCACAACGTCCAGGCGATAATAGCGTATAAAAGTATAAGTATACTGCAGAGCATACCTCAGCTAGGCACATAGCCTGGTATGTCTGCAGCAGCCATATGGAGGACATAGTGTTTGCCGTCGTCGCCTGGGCCCGGTAGCTCTTCTCCAGCTGTGCGTAAGAAAAGCGGCAGTGTTTTGAAGGAAGAGACGTTGGAGACGGGGCTAGATAGGCAGCTAAGGAGGGGGGGTGGGCACTGGCACTGAAGCGTGCGTAGACAGTGGCTTGCTCCAAGAGGACGTCACCTCTGTGACTACATCCGGGAAGAGGGGAAAGCATTGCACACCACAGTTGGAGCCGGTAGGTCTCTGGGCTGGGGTGGCCACTCAACTTTCCGAGTTTCCATTTTCCCAGTTTCCGAGCTGCATGACGATACAAATCGAAAAAGGAGTTATCCACTTCGCCCTCGTCGTTTGCTGGAGGAGACCTTTGGCGCCCAGCAGATCAGACTGCTTGTCATCGGACAGACCGTGCTCATCCAAGCCCAAGTCCAAGACGTAACCCGTCATCGTCAGCCCTGGGGGGTTAGTGTTGCTGGACCGGAGAACGAGCTAGCTCCATCTCGCTCAGTTCCTCCATCTGGTCAGCACAGCTCGCGGCGGCACTGAGTGAGGGCTCCAACTCGTCTTCAGGACCGCACTCAGCGGTCCTGCTTGGCAGCAGCATGTCCTAGGATCTTCTCAACTAATTTCAAAGGGGGTTCGAGTGTGGCACGCCTGAGCTGTCGGCAAAATACACAGGCATCAGGATGTGTCAAAGCTCTATGGGCATGGACTATTCCCAAGCAGACTGGACAGGCTTTGCGGTAGTCTTTCTCAGTAGCCCTGGCCCGGGACAGGGTCTCACTTGGGGTGGGGAGGTCGATGTTTGAGTTTGTGAGCTCATGGCGAGACACACAAACACACTATTCGAACCTCGCAATTAGCCTTCACAAACAGCGCCCAAAGTAGCGGTCGTCTCACCAATGGATGCTGTTGTCAAGCCAGGCTGATGGACAGTTAAACCGTTCAGAGATGCTAATGCTATTTTTACACACTTCATTACCAGCTAGCAAGCAAGACAGGCACAGGTACTGTAGAGGCGTCCAAGCGAGATGAGAGCTTGAACTAGAGTGACGGTGGTGACTTGGGTAATATACTGTGAGGACAGGGCCTCCCACGTCACCAAGCGTCTTGCCTTTCAGGCGTGAATAGAGGTGTCTTTAGCCAGACCACACGAGGGCATGATATCCCATAGTATTTGTGTTGTACCGAGTGAATTGACCGAAAGGAAACATTTTCTTTGAGGCTATGAGACAGAAATATCACATTGAATATACCAAACAATGTAGATAATACAATCAATATTTGGAAATGACCAGTCTAAGATTCCTCAGGATTTCTTCTGACTTAACTTTGGTTAATTTATGCCAACAGACTCTGACACAATCCATCAGAGAGAAGATATAACATCACTAGAAGGTAGTAAAAGAACATCTCTTACCGGATCCTAAATACTGTCAATGCAAAGACATTTTCCACTAAAGTCTCCTTATCTTAAAAAATTATAATGTAGCATGTACAAAACAGTGTAATACAAATAGATATTTGGAAAATACCAGTCTTTGGCCATTGCAGTTATCATAACTTGACATTGGCTGTTTTATCATTTGTGTCCACAGACTTTGAAACAATCCAACAGAGAGAAGATTTATCAATTCTGGAAGGTACTAAAAGAAAACTCTATCCCACTGTCTTTGCAAAGACATTTTACACTGCAAATGATTTGAGACTATGAGACAAAAATATCAAATACTGTAACATATCACACATCTACAGGACAATGTAGTTATACATTCAATATCTGTAAAATTCCAGTCTTCGGACCTGACTTTGGTTGATTTATGTCAACAGACTTTGACACAGCCCAGCATAGAGAAGATATAACAACACTGAAAGGATACTGTCAATGCAAAGACATTTTCCACTAAAATATATTGATATGTGCAGTAGTAGCAGCAACATAAATATTATATAGATATATGCAGTGTATTAACAGTAATATATATTATAAGAAAAACAGAGTAATATGGATATTCAGTATGAACTGTATAGACAGATATGTACAGTCTGGGCAGTCAGTAAACAATGTATGTAGGCCTACCTTTGCTGTACAGACATTTACACATTCTTCCCACAGCAATATGTTTGCAAGCTTTGCTCATACCGTTCACCACAGCTACTTTCGATTTTGCAACTAGTGTCATCCCCCTCTTGTTGCTGATTGGCCCCTTACCCTTTGGGCCCGAGGGAAATGTTAGTGTAAAGTCGTGTTCTCATAGTGTGATTTCGGAGGGCAGCTCATAATGCACACAGCCAATTCAAATTAGAGCTCCTTATCTTTGAGACAAAAATATCATGTATCTACAGAGCAATGTAGTTAAATGCTTATAAATAATTGGAGAATACCACTCTATGGTCACTTTGATTTTCTTTTGACGTGACTTTGGCTGCTTTATGTGCCCACAGAATTTGACGTATTCCATCAGAGAAAGGATGCAACACTGCTGCAAGGTAGTAAAAGAAAAATCTTTGTGTGTCCCAAATACTGTGTCTCTATAAAATTATGTTCAGCTAAAACGCACAGGACATCTGCAGAGAAATGTATTGGATACTTGAAAAATACCTGTCCCAGTTTAAATTATTTATGGACATCAGATCTCTTGTAGCACAAACTGGAGACCATAATCTGTACTCTTTTGCTTCTCTTTTGCAGATGTGTGTACCCTTAGGCAAGATGAGGGAAAGTGCCAGAAGTACACTGTGAAGTGGTATTTCGATACTGTGAAAAAAGAATGCCTTCACTTCTGGTATAGTGGTTGCGATGGCAATGGAAACCGTTTCAGAACCAAAGCAGACTGTGAGGCTCGTTGTATGAGAACAAAGGCAAATGGAGCTTCTATTGATGCAAGATAAATTTCAGACTTCGACAATAAAAGTATTCATATCATCATCACATTAAATGAACTCTAGAGGATTAAAACAAACACATTCATATACAGTGTAATCAGGTGTAGTCAATTATCCTTTATGGTGCTATATAAAATGTCAGGACTAAAAACAAGGAACATTTATGTTAACCTGACTCTCGCCAGATGAATTTTGTTCCGCCTAGCTCCACTCATCCATCTGGGATCGATCCATTGGAGTGGTGCTTCAGAAGGCTGGGCCTTATAAAAAAATCCTTGCATATGATTGGATAAGCCACTTGTCCGTCATCTATTGACGCGCTACTTCAACCACTCACAAGCCAACCCGTGACGCTGAGAACAGTCTCACAGTCGCTTCTACGCTACGTCACATCTATGAAACTCCCGCCCTGCGTCCTGATTGGCTCTACCATACAATCTGGTGCCGAAATCACTCTCAACGGAACCGATCCCAGATGGATGTGAGTGGAGCTAGGCAGAACGAAATTCATCTGGCGAGAGTCAGGTTAAGTCACATTTATGTGGCTTAAATTAACAAAATTGTTCAAAGCTTTATAAATAATTGTCAAATTCATTATTAAATCTTATGCGTCCTAGCATTTGCCTGAATTCCGGCACAGTACCTGGGAACTTGAAAGCCCTGAAGCAGTGATTCTTAACTGGTCTGGCCTAGGGACCCTAAATTCCCCATGGTCATTAGGTTACTTACAACCCATATTTTTTAGCATTTAGCGCTACATGGTAAGATGCGCAAAATGCCTGTACTTGTTTGTAACATGCTGATGTTAGGCATATTTGCATTTAGCGTGTACATACACGCTTTGGGTTGCACTCTGTGCATACAAAAATACGCTATATAAATAAAAATTTGACTTGACTTGACTTGATAAAGTCCTCAACTCCTGGCGTCGCCTTTCAAAGTACTCAACAAGTTTGTCTTTGACAGTAGGGTGCTTTGATTCTATGTGCCATTTTAGTTTGGATGGTGTCATGCTCTTGTGTGCCAGCAGTTCACTGCACACCACCCACTGGGGTTTCTGTCCCTTCCTGTCCTCAACATAAGGGAATCCACACTTAAAATTGTCAGGGGTCTCCAACCTTTTTGGGAATGAGGGCTACCTGAAGGACCCGAAATAATATGGAGGGCTACTCATTTGAAACAAACAGACCCTCAGCCTAATCCTCCTAAATAATAGACCTATGTGATTTTTACATAAATTATCAATATTATGTAGGCCTATAAGCCTTTTTATATTAAGCAACTGTATTTTCATACTTCAATATCAATACGCAACACTACCAAAATTTTTTGTTCAGTTTGTTCATTTCAAAATTTGCATGGGGAATCTAATCTATTTTTTTAAACAAATAAAAGCAATCTTTTGTGCAATTAAAAATGTAGGTTATAATTTTTAGCATTACCTACCATTAAGAATTCATAGGCTGTTTAAGTTCTGATTTCAGAGGACAATTCAGTTTTAACATTTCAAAAGCAATCACCGACACCACCCTAACTTATGAAGACACCTTTTATAGTTATCGCATCTGAAATCTCTCCATGATCTGACGAAAAAAGGTTTTGTTGTCCGCCAGGTAATGCATAGTCCTATTGCATGGCATGCATGCCACAAGATTGGGGCAACCGTGGCCTACTGGTTAGGGCTTCGAGCTTGTAACCGAAGGGTTGCCGGTTTGATCCCTGACCCAGTAGGAAAAATGTGGGCGGGTGAAGTGGTTGAGCACTGCTCTCCTATGCCCACATCCACGGCTTAAGTATCCTTGAGCAAGGCACCTAACCCCTCATTGCTCCCCGAGCGCCGCTGTAGCAGGCAGCTCACTGCATCGGGATTAGTGTGTGTGTGCTGTGTGTATTTCACTAATTCACGGATTGTGATAAATGCAGAAACCAAATTTCCCTCATGGGATCAAAAGAGTATATATACTTAAATACTTGATTTTCAGCGCTATTGCTACACCAGTACGTCGGAGCCAGAGGCTAAAATTTAACCCAGCTACAAATTCAAGTTAATGTTCCAGATGTATGGCTACATTCATTCTTAAAATGGTTCTGGTCTACAATTAAATGTCTATTAAAAACTTCACAATGGAGGATGTTATTAGAGCGTGATCTGGCTATTTTTAAGGTGCGCTGCAGACGCCTCATAGGAGTCCCGTGGCCACCATGTTGGAGACCCCCATAGCAACAACTGGCACACAAATAAAGTACAAAACAAGTAACAAAAATAAAGGTCTACATTAGGTCTGTAGTGTAGCATTTTAATTGACCATTTTTTTACCCACCTCTTTTTTTACCGCGACACACCAGTTAAGAAACAGAAAGAAAAGAGAAGAGAAGAAAACTGTCCTAAAGTGTAGAGTGTATGATTACTGACTCTACAGGACACTGTCCTACTGTAGAGTCAGTAATTATACAATGATGAGAAGCATTTAATCAATTCAGTAATTCAGGTGCAGGATATATGCCTTTAACAAGGATTCGGTTGGTTTGTAACAAGTTGTAGCAGCACACAGTATTTAAGTGGATAAGTGTAGTTTCAAACTTTCTTTGCTGGGCTGCATCACAAGTTTCTTCTTAAGTGTCTTCTGCTAGTTGTTATAATGTGTTAAGATACTGATGTCTGGTATGAAAACAACCTGATGTAAACAACATTTAATCACTATTCACAATCACTATTACAATTTTGTTTTGTTTTATTAAAATGTTGTCACTATTCAAATTTTACAAAAGTAAGACATAAGATTTCAGTGTAAGTCTAATATATAAAAATGTGTTATTATAAGTGCTTATTACACGGCTCTTCACAATGCAATTAGAACGCTCCAAAATAAGTCCCTTCAGGGCGGAACAAGACTCCTCCGCTGCGCGTCGGGTCTGGTTCGCCCTGTCGGGACTTATTTTCCCAATAACGACCGGCGTTCTATACATTATCCCTTACTTAAGGGAATCTCATTTTAAAACTGTAACCTTAAAAACTTCTTTTGTATCACAATGTCAATTGTGAGTAGTAAAACAAACAGAACACTGCCCTGTTTTGCAAGTTTCTTTCTTTTTAAAGATGCAGTCTGTAATTGGGTTTGAGTTTTGCAATAGGTCATTACAGGAGCTCACCAGTCAATCAAAATACACGTACCCTTCCATACTTCTCAACATGTTGATTGTCTGACAGTGTTCAGTCCACACATCCCTACTGCTTTCTACTTGAGAACCATAGCAATTCACTGAATCTGTCAAAATGTGCAGAATCACAGACTGGCCCTGTAAGTGTTAATTTCGTCAGACGAGACTAGAGGAAAAATGTTCGTCAACAACCTTTTTTTCCATGACTAAGACGAGACGATGACGAGACTGCACTAATGTCCTGAAACACTGACTAAGACTATCTTAAGATGCATTATTGTTGACGAAAAAAGACGAGACTAAAATGTTTTGCATGAAATGAAAACTAAGATAAAATCTCTCTTAATTTTCGTCTACAAAATGAGCTGTTAAGTTCTCAAAATATTCCGAATGAGTTCATGGTTCATGCGCAGCAGCTTTCCTGTAGGCTAGTTTACGTGCTGTTGCTGCAACCCTGTGGCTGCAGCACGAAACTACATGGAACAAGAACACCCGAGATTACTGCCAGAGTTAGCAAGCTAACTACTTTATGCCACAATGTTACATACCCAGAAGTTGAAGCTTCTCTCATACATATACAAATTAACATCCCCCAGAATGTCCATACGAAAATGTTCAGCAAGTAATGTCAACTATTTAACTAGTTACACTGATGATGCAAAGTTTGCTAGCAAGTAAGCTAATATGGAGAGTTCGTGTTGCGTTTGGGCGCATATATCACCATCTAGCGTGGTGGAGTAAACATTCATACTTGGGTCTAAGACAGTGTTTCTCAAACTTTGTCAGATGAAGGACCACTTAACGAATCAATAAAAAAGAAACGCACGGACCACCTAGCTAAATTTTTTTTTAAATAATAGACCTAGCAGTAGCCTATATTAGCCTACACAATACTCACTGAACAACCTTGCTTATTGTCTTTGCACTGCTTAATTGTGTCAGACGATTCATGATTTAAACTGGCATATCTGATATATAGACAGTGTTGTAGAACTGTTTGAATTTACATACAAGTTGGTTCAATATTGCAAACAACTCATCTATATTATATTTTACCACGTGGACCACTTGGGATAGCTTGCGGACCACCAGTGGTCCCCAGACCACACTTTGTGAAACACTGGTCTACGAAGATCATGACAGTGGTCCAGTCAAATCTTTTACTGTCTATGGTCAAATCCCAGCCGAGCTATAACTGTAGCTCGACTTACCTGTGCATGTAAACATACTGACTGACTGAAATAATTTGTTATAAAAAAAGACTGAAATGTTTTGACTAAAACTGACTAAGACTAAGATAGCTTTAGTTTTCTTTTGACTAAAACTAGACTAAAATGACGAGACTTTTAGTTGACTAAAACTTGACTAACAAAAATGATATTTGAATGACTAAATATGACAAAGACTAAAAAGGTAATTTCGTCACAAGACTAAGACTAAGACTAAATTAAAAATAGGTAACAAAATTAACACTACTGTAAGTCACTAACAGGGAGAGGTCTTACTTCCACATAGCTGGAGTCAAGAAGTCTTCTTCATCTCCTCCTTTTGACTGTCTATCTCCATCTACCCATCTATATATACTGACTAGATGTCGCCTTGACTACTGCTCTTTCATTGAAACGAATGTGTCAAGAGAGCTGCCATTTTGGCGTAGGGATCCACTCCTCTTTAATGCATTAGCGTCAATCTACGCAAAGATCTAACGAAAATACAGTCTCAAAGTTAAGTGAAGAATTTGTAACTGGGCTCCCAACAAAAAACGTTTTTAATATTGTAGTAAGGCATGCAGATAGTTTTAGGGATGACATTATTATGCTGGTTGGAAAGTGGTCAACATCACATTTGAAGACCAAATATTTATTACATTAATGAAGTTGCGCGAATTATACCAACCTTCATCTGGCTCAGTTGTTCTCCTGTAGAGTTGCAACAATTTCAAACATCACCACCACATTTATCAGCTTAATTCTCAATACCAATTTCCAGGTTTTGCCTGAAATTGCACAGCGCCTGCTTCAGAGGCCACTGTTCCCACCTAGTTTGGTCTATAATCAAATGCTTGACCTCTTTAGAAAGCTCAGACACTGTAGTTTCTTGGAAAACAGTGAAGAACTGTGTGATGTACTGACAGAGAGTTACAGAGGCTAGAATATTGTTTTTTTCTTTCTGCCGGATAACAAGCATCTCTGAACTCACCACATTTCAGGTCTTGTGAAGCTGTGTTCAAAAGTAGATCAATATAGAATGAAAATATGAGTACTTTAGACCATTATTTGCCAAGGTATGCTCATGCATTTTGTAAAATGCCCTATGGAAACTCCCCATAGGACTTTTGGTTATCCAAAATGCATACTGACAATCAAATGCTTCCTGTCTATGAACCACTTTGTGTAGAAGCATACATTTGGTCTCAAATGAAAGGTAACACTTTGAAGTTTCATGCTTGCATTTTATGATTTTTCTGATATGGAATAACTACACTAAATATGGAAATATTACACAAATATAAATATTTGCAACATCTGCACAACTGATATTGGATAAAATAACATGATTATTTAATTTCTATGGATTCCTGTGAATATTTCAAGACCCAATATGCTATATCTAGCATATTGCTAAGGAAATACACTGCAGCTAGAAGGTAGGGAAGCACCAAAGGCAGAGGAGGGGGAGGAAAGCATTTTTGATTAAATTTAAGTGAGACATAGTTAGATTAATCTGACAATGTAAAGCACTACACATTGTATTGATTCCCAAGAGTCCAAGCTTTCAAATTATGTATGATATGACTATGCTAACATAACAATCTGATGTATACAAATGATTTAAAATGTTGGGGGGTGGTGGGGGAGGGGGGTAACCGTCCCTCTGGTAGGACACTGCAGATTAAGTGGATTTATACATGTTTTACATAATTTACTTTTCAACCACACAATACGTTCTGTTCCATCAAGACAAAAAATTAGCTCTGCTCCCCATCTTTTCCCTTTTCACCAACTGCAGAATTATAGTTGATTGCACAGGCATTGAAATTGCAACACCTAGCACGATGAGCCACCAGAGTGCAACATATTCCTCTTACTGAGGAATGAATTCCTTTAAAGGGGGTGCAGGGTTTTTTTTATCTTAATTTACCTTAACAGAACAGCATCGGAGTCATTGGAACTGCTGTGAGCGGAAAAAACACCCTTGCAACTTTGGGCCGGCAGGCCGGCGCCTTCAGAGACAGAAAGTCTCGCAGCCTCATGGTGTAATGAATTGTTTTACTGTACTATACACATACATGCCAGGCACCAGCTAGAACAAGGTAGCGATGGAGTTTCTCAGACATTTGTCAGCGAAACGGAAGCAGAAAGTGAGTTAACCGTTGTCGGAGGAACAGGGAAAGTATATAAGTAAGTATAAGTATATATACTTTTTTGATCCCGTGAGGGAAATTTGGTCTCTGCATTTAACCCAATCGGTGAATTAGTGAAACACAAACAGCACACAGTGAACACACATTGAACACATAGTGAACACACAGTGAGGTGAAGCACACAGCCTCTGCTGTGAGCTGCTGTGAGCTGCCTGCTTCAATGGCGGCGCTCAGGGAGCAGTGAGGGGTTAGGTGCCTTGCTCGAGGGCACTTCAGCCGCAGCCCACTGGTCAGGGCTCGAACCGGCAACCCTCCGGTTTAAAGTCCAGAGTGCTAACCAGTGGGCCACGGCTGCCCAAAGAAGGGTAGACTGACTGATTGAGGAGTGTCGTAAAATATTTACTCTGAAGATGTAGGGGGAGCTCTGCAGAGAAACATGCGAGCAAAAAGCGAAAATTGCCAAAAACTGCATAGTTTCTCTTTAAAGTCTTGGTTGGAGTTGTACCTAATGCAGATATTACTTATGTAAGTAGCCTGTATCCTGGATCAGTATCTGACAAGGCAATTGTATCCCAGTCAGGCTTACTTAAAGGAATTATCCGGAGTAAAATGCACTTTAGATCAATTTACGGATGATTGGGAGTACATACGTTGAGTTGACATCCAAATCATGTCATTCGGATGTGTTTCAAGAAAGTTCGATGTTACCGTTTTTAGTCAAAACTCGTTAGCGTGGAAGTGAGAAGGGCATATTATTTCGCAGCTACAAAACGCTATTTTTATACCTCTTCTACAGTTCCAAACAACATTACACTTACGTGGTAGTGAGTAGAGGGTCCCTAAAGCCAAACCGAAGTATCCCGAGGTCTTTATGTGGTCGGATAGAGAGTGCAGAATGAATTTCATCAAGCCAGTACCTTTCCGGAAATGTTGTCATCTTTGCTGCCATCTTTAGGGGAATGTCCGTAGGAGTCAATTGCCAAGTGTGCTCTGGAAATTCACAATTTCGTCGCCGTTTAAAAAAAAAAAAAACATAGTCCAGTATTTCTTTTGAAATTGACTGGACTATGTTTTTTTTTTTTTTTTTTTTTTTTAACGGCGAAGAAATTGTGAACTTTCCCCTAAAGATGACAGCAAAGATGACAACATTTCTGGAAAGGTACTGGCTTGATGAAATTCATTCTGGACTCTCTATCCGACCACATAACGACCTCGGGATACTTCGGTTTGGCTTTAGGGACCCTCTACTCACTACCACGTAAGTGTAATGTTGTTTGGAACTGCAGAAGAGGTATAAAAATAGCGTTTTGTAGCGGCGAAATAATATGCCCTTCTCACTTCCACGCTAACGAGTTTTGACTAAAAACGGTAACATCGAACTTTCTTAAAACACATCTGAATGACATGATTTGGATGTCAACTCAACGTATGTACTCCCAATCATCCGTAAATTGATCTAAAGTGCATTTTACTCCGGATAATTCCTTCAACATCATGGAAACTGGGGATTTAATATTGGCAGACAAAGGATTTTTGATCCAGGACATAGTACCAAATGGTGTCTAAGTAAACATTCCACCATTTTTGGAAAATGGAAAATTTACTGAGAGTGAAATCATAGCTACCAGAAACATTGCAAGGTGCAGAGTTCATGAGCGTGCCAATGCAAGGTTGAAATCATACAAGATTTTAAGTTTTGTTCTGGTGAATCTTTAATACCCATTGATTAAAGAATGCTGTGAAGACACAGATTAGACCTGATGAACATTTTATAAAACATTGTTTTTTTCTTGTCTTTGTGTTTTTTTATTGCAAACTCAAAATTCTATTAGAAATAATTAAAATAATTACTCACTGAATGCAAAAAATGTTGCTTCTAAATAAACTTTCAACACACATACAATGTTGCCAATGCCTTGTTTTAAATGTTAAGAACCTAATTACACTGTCAACGAAGTGTACTTAACAAACATATGTAAAACCCATTTAACACCAGATTTCCCTTTTAACCTAATGTTCGTCATTGACCAGCAGATGATCATACTGCCATAATTAGAGCCTTGTTTCTTTTTGTTGTATTTTATCCTGTTTAAATTGTGGAATTTTAATGTTACTTTACCTTCAACTTAATCTCCACATGCTGTGGCAGAACAGCAACTGTAAATGTGTGAACCGGCATAGAAACACTCTAATGCGATAATAACATCATGATAACATAACGTAGGAAAGGGACAGGGCATGTGTAGCGCATGTTTGTGAAGGGGAGGGGCATTACGTTTTGATTTGTTGAACACTGTGATCCTGAAAGAGAGACAGGCTGCAATTTAACGGTGCATGCGAAAAATTCGATTTATTTATTAATTTATCTGAGGTGCTAGAACTGCTTTCTACCCCGTTCTGGCCCACGTTAAAGGATAATTCCCGTGTGATTTTGACCTAAAGTGTGTTGAAACATGATACCGAGTGTGAACATATGTTTTATAGCTCACCTCGGCTTGTCCCCTGCACTCAGAAATCTGGTGCTAGTTAGCCAATGCTACCAACACAGTGTTTCGTTGTGGTGCCTCGGGCATCGGCCTAGCCATGCAAATAAATCACTGTTTTACACCATTTACGAGACTCAAAGTAGCTCCATACTTCATTGGTAGACTTCCGAAGGCCTTGACATTTGAAACGAGACATAGAGAACTTTGAAAATGCACTGGTAGTTTATTTACAAGACGATTTATACAGACAGTACCTTAAGGAATTTTACCGTTCGACGCCATCTTGAATTTAGTCACGATAAGTCGAGCGACGAGTACGAACAAACAGGTATGATAAGGGATCAGATTCCAAAAATAATTCCGTAAAAATGAATGGATTCCAGTTGCTGTTACTGGAAGCAACTGAATCCATGCATTTCCACTGAATTATTTTTGGAATCTGATCCCTTATCATACCTGTTTGTTCGTTCGTCTGGTGCCACCCATCCGTTGTGGAAGATCAGCTGTCCTCCCTGGTGCGATCCAATTGCTCTACAGTATCAAGGAGACCCTTTTCACTCAGAGCAGAAGACCCATTACCTTTTTGTCCCACAACAAAGTCTTTCCTCCCCGACAGTGAGTATAGTGAGCTTGGCGAGTGGCCGTCAGACCAGCTCGTGTACTTCCTGCAGTGTCCGAAGTGGTACAGGAACTGTCATGCATGCAGAGATCAGGGTAAACTACTTTGTAACTTCGCAGTACGCCAGACATGACTTCCCATCAGCCTCTGGAAGTAGGCCAGTCCATTACCGAGCCCAAATGGAAGCACTCGCATCAGCTCAACTTGCCAGCTGCTGCTGCTAGTGCGGCTCCAGTGCAGGCGGGTCAGGACAATTACAAGTGCCTTACAACCTTCAGTATGGCTGGAAATCACAGAGCAACTCAGAAATCAATACTGCATGATACTCTGCCCATGATAATGACAAATACCACGATACAGCGATTTTGCACTACTCTGCAGTACATTGCAAAAGATTAATCTACAATACATCACAATATCTGTGTTCATGAAAAAGAAGCTGTAATTATGTATTTATTCACTACATTTCAGCTGGCTTGTCATTGTTGATAATTCATATATCTTATAATATCTTATAATAATTCTTATTCTTATAATATGAGAAACTTTTAATAGGAAATCATGAAGGCAACAGTAGTTGTCACTACTGACCATTTATAAATTGAGAGGGCACATCCATAGGCACAGCACTAGCCATTGGCTGAATGGAGCTGGCAAAAGAAAAGATGAGAATGTGTAGACACAATGCTCTTAAAGTGACAGTGCACCATTTCTAAATGATTTAAACAGCATCAAATTAGCAGTATTTCTTAAGAAATGTTTTTTTTTTCTTTCTCTTTTTCTTTGGGGCAGCCCACCAGCCAAGTTTCAAAACCCAATGTGGCCCTTGAGCGAAAAAGTTTGCCCACCCCTGGCTTAGTGCCTCTGAAAAATATAAAAATAATAAGTGCAGAGGATTTTTTTTTATCTAAATATAGCGATGGTTAGTGTGTAACTGACTTTATTTTTGCAGAGAGAATGCATCATACTACAAAAACATTTAAAAAACAAACAACACCTACCATTTGCCCTTAAATAAAAACACATGAACTTTCTCTCCACATATGGCTATCTTAAGCCATGATTAAATATGTCAACATAACACAGAAATTAGGCTACAAATGTGCCGGAAAAGTCTTTGCTCCAAGATATTCCATGAATTCAACTCTTCACTTTCCAATCCTCCGCCGATTTACTGCTGCAGCTGCACAGAGCTATGCCACCTCAAAAGCTTTGTACACGAGTTGAGACGTGAGATTCAGGCATAGCCACCACTCCCGTTCAAATTGATAAATGCCATGCTTTGCGTGGAAATGAGCGTACACCTGTCCTACACCTGCTTGAATTTCCCCTGGAGATCAATAAAGTATCTATCTATCTATCTATCTATCTATCTATCTATCTATCTATGCCTTTTTTAGGTTGTACGTTTGTTTCATAAATGAGGGCCAGTGTGACCACTATGACTTCTACATCCCGCCTGTAGGACTTGCAATCTCTTGGCGATGTGACATTTTTTGTTTATTTTTAAGAAAATAATCCAACTCTGCAATAGGCCTCATTGACATGAGCTCATGCAAGTCAGAAAGGGGAAGATTCTATTGGAGAAAGGTTCCAATGGGGACTGACATAGAAGCAATGAGAGGGAGTGAAGGGGTGTGTGTGTGTGTATGTGTGTGTGTGGGTTGTGTGAATGTACAGAAGCACAGATACAGTCCATCTGCTCAACAGGTATGTTCCTGGACTCAATTTTATTCACAGACCATTTTCTCACCACACAATGGGTGTTTTAAAGTTAAACTAGATGTACCGCAGAGCGGTACAAAATATGACCGCCGCCCAGTCCAGCACATTTTTTCCACAAAAAGAAATCACGCTGAAAGGCCTATATGATTCTAACTGTCTCACTAAATTGCATTATCCACACTCAATTCTCACTGGTATCTGCTAAACCAGGGGTCCCCAACCTTTTATGTACCATGGACCGGTTTGATTCCTATTTTTTTTTCACGGACCGGCGGGGGGGGGGGGGGGGGGTTCGGGTGTTCCATGTTCCATATGTGTTGTGCATGCACAACTTGAAAAGAACTAGCTCCAGTTATGTAGGAACAGTGAAGGTAACGATCTCTTGTGAAAAACGTGAACTTGAAGAAGTGAAAATTGAACAATATGAACTATGAATATTGAACAACTTGAAGCTACATCTATATGTGTGAACCTGCTTAACAAAATATGGGAACAAAACATGGGCTATGTGCGCCGCGGTGGGCTTTGCCGCGATTATGGACACGTACCAAATGCTTCATGTGAAACGCCTGTGGGCGCATTGGAGAAAGCCATGAGCGTCCCTCTCGCACGATAAAGGTGTTGAAAACGGCCAATAAACTCCTCTAAGCAGGCAATAGATGGCATGGGCATGTCACATATTATTGTCTTTTGATTAGGCCTACCAAGCACATATTCACGTTTAAATGAATGTTACTGGATAATTTAAAACAAAAGCAAATTGTCCTGAAAGCATCCGATATGTCGCCCTTGGATTGAAAGTCAAAACTTTGAATGCGTCTTATGAAGCATTGGAGAAAGCCATGAGCGTCTCTCTTGCAAAATAAGTATAGGTATAATTATATATACTCTTTTGATCCCGTGAGGGAAATTTGGTCTGCATTTATCCCAACACAGTGAGGTGAAGCACACACTACCTGCAACAACAGCGGGAAAAAGATGGGGACTAAACGTGCATTATGAATATAATCAGTGGGAGCCCTGTGCTTGTTTCCCTGCAACAAGAAGCTTCCATCTGGGGGTGATAGAAGACAGTGACACCCTCAGTGTGTTTGAAATGTCCAGTCGATTGCGCAATTTGGTCTTAGTTGCAGTCATTGCCGAAAACCCGCACTGTAACAAGATTCCGTGATTTTCACAGCATCACTGCTGTTTTTGGGGAAAATGTGTACTGTATTTGTGAATACAGTATGTTGCTGTGGTTTCGCTATGAATTATGGTCAAAAATGGTCAAACTACAGTAATAAAATTTTGCTGCGAATCATAACACAGTAATAAATCTGACTCCTCCCTCACTTGTCAGCTTTTTGAAAATTTTGAAAAAACATGGCGGAAAATCAGTTGGGGTTTTCTGTTTTCTTTTTGCACATAAATACAAAGTTAAGCTCCCAGATAGCAAGGTGACATTGATATTATGTTGATTTTCCATCCAAATCATAATTTTGAAAAGATATTGAAAAGTCATGGATTTATGGTTTACTGGGAAATTTTGACGTGGTGATTGAAACGTGCACCGCGCGACGACGTTTGAACTGTCCGGCGGGAGATCATTTTTGAGCAACAGTTCAGTCAGTCAGACCAACGGTGTTCAGCACTCTGACAAGTTCGCAGCTCCACCTTAATGGTAAGCAAGCATTTATTTATGTAACGTTAACGTTAATGTTTCATTGTGAAAGTGTACTACATTAAATTCGGGCATGTGTACAGTCTATGTACGTTGTACTGTCTAACTTACAACTCATCCATGCTTGTTGGATCAACTAAGTAAGTAGCAGCTAACGTTAGGCTAGCTATCATAGTTGCTGTTGCTGTGACGGTGGCATTAACGTTAATGTTTTATGTTACGTTAACGTTATGGCAGTCTCATTTATATTAGGCCTACCTTAGTTCTCAGTAAGTTACAGTTTATTATATTCATATCATTTATATAAAACATTCACTAGTAGTGCTAGGCCTAGTATGTTACTGTCACAAATGTTAGGCTGAAGATGATGTGCTGCTGGTTAACGTTAACGTGGAGGTTTAGCTGACTTATGTAACGTTAACTCCCCGTAATCATGTACGGTTTTGTGAGTTTAATAGGCGAACTTTAGCAATATTGATATAAGTTAACTTTAAGTCACATCTGACTATCATTAACCGTTGTTCGGACGAACAGCGCGAATGGCTGTTGCTGCAAGCAAAAATCATCAATGACCTCACCCAGCTGGCTAACGTTAAATATACCTTGCGAAACTGAGTTATGCTAACACCATCTTTAGCCTGGCATTTTGACAGTAAACTCAAAAAACATACAGTATATATATATAAATGATTATTCTAAAGTTTCACTTGTAAGTAGCCTTCAGTTTCAGTTGAACATTGTTATCTAACACTATTTATCTTTTCTTCTTCTATTTCTGCTAGGTGCTGCTTCACTCTGCTACTGGTGGTGGATCAGGCTGACTGCAACCGTTGGTCTAACGTTAGGATGCAGCACACGAGAATTTCTAAACGGAAAAAAGTGAATAAATGTACTTGCTTTTCAAACTGATAACAAGTTGTCAATGGTTATTTATGCAAGTTTGTGTAGCCTAAACCATACATAGGCCTAGCCAAATTTATCCTGGCTGTAGATAAAGCAGGATATGAATTTCCCAAAATTACTGTATATAATATTACAGCACTGGTATTACTACTGTACTTAGTTACAGTATGATCCATAAGTACTGTGATTAAAAATACGGTAGACAATTCAATGCTGTATACATTACAGCACTGGTAGTACTACTGTAGTTTGCATTTACAGTATCAGGCATAGGTACTGTGATTTCATATACAGTAGGTGTACTGTAGAGTGAAATACAGCAACTTGCTGGTTATTTGCTGCCAGCAAGTTGCTGTAAATTTTACGTAAAACTTTTTACAGTGCGGCCTCGCATACGTGGTGGGAAACGTTTTCAGCGCTTTTACAGCTATCTCGGGATATTCTGATTTGGTTTTGATCCAAAAACCCGCCAGAGAGGTTTCCTTATACACACTCTTAAGACCACCGTCATTTGCAATTTCGATCAACTGCTCTTCCTCCTGCGCTGACAAGTTAGGACTATTCGGGATATTGACAAATGGGTTGCGGACCCACTCATTGGTTTGCCAAAATCCCCACTACTGTTTGGAACATATCAAATACACCCCGGTCCACTCGTCGTCCCCACAAATCAAGCTTGGCTTTAAATGCAGCGACTTTATCTGCCAGTTTAAAGACAGTCGTCATTCTCCCCTGGAGTGACAGGTTGAGGTCATTAAGCAACCCGAATATGTCACACAGGTAATCCTCATCACTAAAATGTGCAGCTAACGGTGACTTTTTTCTGTAAGAAATCTCTGCAGCGGCTCTCGCAACTCAAACACCCTGGCCAGTGACCTGCTAAAGATGCTTGTTTTTTGTTGTTCATTCTAGCAGTTTAGCTAACTTCGTGTGACACTACCGTTCGCCAAGAACTGATCAAGTGAAGTGAGCTGACCTGAGGCTGCGCAGCGCTGAAGGCAATTACTGTATGTAAAAGTGTTGAAGGCGGGCAGACAGACGTAAGAAAATAGACCTTGCATAATGCAAACATGCGTGCAATCAAACAACTGCATATAGGCCTATGCCATGTAAAAACGTGACATTATTGCGAATTAAATTTAGTTTAGTTTGCATGCATTTTTTTTTTAAACTCATGTCGTAGGCTACGGCCCGGTTAGGAATGTCCTGTGGCCCGGTACTGGGCCGCGGCCCGGTGGTTGGGGACCGCTGTGCTAGACAACAAGTACCAAAACATGATTAGTTCATAGATTTCACATGTAAAATGAATTTTATACAACCCCACCTCCATCTTGCCTGTTCATAATTCTGAGAAATTCTTGATTGTTTGTGTTATGTTTATGTTATGTGTGTGTGTGTGTGTGTGTGTGTGTGTGCGTGCTTGTGTGTGTGCCTATGTGCCCGTACATATGTCTACTGTGTGAGTATGTGTCATACGTATGATTACTGTGAATGTATGTGTGTGTGTGTATCTGTTTGTGCACATGTGTGCACATGAAATGGGTTAACATGACCCCTGGAGGCAAACATACGGAAAAAAATGGTCATCCTAGGCCCTACAGTTCTCAAGATATTCACAGAGAACTGTGTCTGCCCTACCCTCCTTTCGGAGGGTCCAGTCCAGCGGGGGGGCTACAGATCAAAACGAAAAATGACGGTTCCATGCTATCCATGTGGGGGTACATGCCCACCAAGTTTTGTGTACCCCAGTCTTTCAGTGTCCCGGGAATCCTTGTTGGTGTACGTCACTAAATGTACACATAAATTATTTTATTGTAAGGCCCCCCATGAACGAAAGTACACAAAACTTGGCATGCATTCGGAGGGTGTCATAATGATCCTACACTTTTAATTTTGTGCAGTTTTGACCTTGTCAGCCAGAGATATTGTGATGAAAACACTAGGTGGCGCTATACATGAAATAAGTGGTAATGGGATGGGTTGACATGCCCCCTTAAGACCAACACACATAAAAAAGGTGGACCTCCTAGGCCCTACGGTTCTCGAGATATTCACAGAAAACTGTCTCCGGCCACCTACAGGCCAGTTGGTGTATAGTAACATAAATTAATTTATTGTGTGGCCCCCCATGAACGGAATTCCACAAAATTTGGCGTGCATACAGAGGGTGTCATAATGATCCTACACTTCCAATTTCGTGCAGTTTTGACTATGTTAGGTCACAGATACCTTCAATTACAACACCTCATTTTTACTTTTTTGTGTTTAACTAGGTGGCGCTATACATGAAATGAGTGGTTATGGAATGGGTTGACATGGCCCCTTGAGATCAACATACAAAAAAAAAATGGTCCTCCTAAACCCTACGGTTTTCGAGATATTCACAGAAAACTGTGTCTGCCCTACCCTCCTTTCGGGGGGTCCAGTCCAGTCCAATTTGTTCAGATGTCCTGTGTTAACCAAATCATGGACCCTCATGATAGTCATCATGATTGTCATCATCATGAATGTCAATTAAACAAACTTGACACAACAGGAGGGTTAATTCCTCTTTGAAAAAGTTTAAAGTTAGATTTTATGGGCTGTAATGTGTACATTAAATACATTCAACAAGATTATTGTTGTTGTGGAAAAACATTGCACAGCATGGATCACAACACAGTACGATAGGCCTACAATATAAGATGGAGATGATTTATCAGTTATCCACATGACTTTCTAATGAGGAGACACAGCACTCAAAATCCTCCATAGAAATGCATAGGGTTAGTTTGTAACGGCAATATGGCAGTTGTCTGTGTTGTGAATACATCGTGCCAGTCATGTGTTGTGATCTTGCCACTGGAGCAAGGTTGGTGTTATGAAGCCTTGCGCACACGCATTTCTGCCGAAATAGATGCCTGATAAGTGCCCAAAAAGCATTACAATATGGCCGCAGAGTGGAGGGACTTGCCTATCACGCGCTGCACACATAAAAATCAATTGATTTCATGAAAAGTGTGAACTACTGTAAATTAGAAAAAAACGAACTGTACAGGAAAATCTCAGCTATATGTGTGTGTAAGTGTGTCTGTCTGTCTTTTTCAGTTAATTTCCATGGCACTCCTCCATGGGTGGGGGACCAGACACATCTACTTCTAAATGTCTAAACATAGCAGTCTGTCTGCTGACCAAGTATAGGCCCTGCAAAGCTAGCACGGGACAGGGCTGTTTGTTTCATGGACCACAAATATTTGGTTCCTGAAGATTTGTTCTGGTTTCTGTCAAGTTGATCTCTATTGTGCAGGTTAATCCCCAAACAAATTCCACTTTTGGAAGCTGGCAAAGGGCAAATAAGTTCACATTCATGTTATAGTCCAGAAGTGCAGATGTTCACACATTGACTGATTTATACTGATTTAATTGTTTTTTTTTAAACAAATATGAAGTCTCATTAAACTTTTTGCACTTGTAGTCATATGTATTGCATACTGTGCTCGTTGAACAGCTCTGTGTAATGGCAAGTAAACCACTTGTAGGAATCAGATGTATCTCAGTTGTACCTAAAATATATGCAACCATATGCAGGGGGTTAGTCTCACTAATTCAGGCAGTGCATGCATGTGCACAAATGTCCCTTCACAAATGCAACACTGGCCAATTAGAAAACAAAGAGTGAACAGCAGGAATTAATTTGGTATTTCCCAGTCAGTCCAGTAGTCATGTCGACACAGCTAAATGATCAGACTTGCAAAATGTGATGTTTTTTGCACCAACAACATGTAAACAGAAATGTAGTGTGTTCTCATATACCCTTCTGAATCTCTGGTCTTGCTGTAGGCATGCTTGATAGATTTATACATAGACGATGTGAGCAGTGACACATATAACCACCAGTAAATTATTACTGTTCTGCACCATGAAATAGAAGCCCCAAATGATCAATTGGCTATTGGGGGATGACAAGTGCAGGACATGACCTGCTGTCTTTCACTGAACTCACAGGGACATTCATAGATATTCCTATTACACTCTTACACTCTAATGAATGTGTTGAAAATAACAGTAATTGTTTTTAACACACCTCTATGTTCAGATAGGGAAACACAATTTGTGTTGTTTCTAACACATTGCTTTTGTTATGCTGTGTACACTCTTACAACAAATGAGTTGAAAATAACACAGCTTGTTGTTTTTAGACTTTTTGTTTTAAGAGTGTAATGAAACACCATCAAAAGGAAATTTAAACAAACAAAAACATGACATTACTATCCCATCACAATAGATTCTAAATCCATGTATTGATCAGCCATCTGCTCACTTTGAGAGAACATACTCTTGAAATGCATTTTCATTGCATTGCATGGAACAAATTCTTAGCGTCACCTGCTCCTATTAAAGATCTGTTATTACCGTACAGCAACTGGAACATTTGATGAAGTTTCTTCAGGTTTACTCAAGAGACCAGTTGCACTTTGTCAGTTGATTCTCTAAGCGTGTAAGACACTCTGCCTCAGCTGTGTTATTACAACCACAGTCTCTCCCATTACTTAATCTATAACAGTTTACTTTGTTAGGATGTTGTAAAGAAACATTGTATGTGTGGCATTACAGTGGAGCATTCCATTTGCCTTTGGTAGGATCATTGTGTCTATACTGACAGCTAGAAATGGCAGGATCTTTAGCTGAACCCCATTGATCACAAATATTTACCACAAACGTTACATGTCATTTGTTTAATGTTTAAACAGCTTACAATTACTCAAATGTCCTAATCAAACACAACAACTGGTGTTATTGGATGAATATCTGATATCAAATATCATACACATTTAAGTACTCACATGATTCAGACCTCAAACTTTTTTAAGCCATGAAAAAACATTTGTTATCACATGCAAACGCAACATTTAGATGAATTTTATGCCACATGTTTACTTTGTCTTTGTTTATATGGAGCTTTATCTGTTTGCATACATTACTGCAGTAGAGTGTATACCAGAGTTGTGTGTATACAGAATTATGTGTGTGTGTTGGGGGTGCGGGGTGGGGAGGGTCAACACAAGGGAAAATGTGAGTCTTCAAGTACTCAAGGATATGTGTGTGCAGAAAAAAAAAAAGAAAAGAAAAAGGCTGAGCTGCAAGTGGAGTAGGCGTGTGATGGGGTTGGAAGCTCCCTCACCAATCCATGAGAGCAGCACATTATCTCAGGCTGTGGAACTGGATAGGCAAACTCTTCTCTTCCATTAGCACAGCACAGATGTAAGTATGTCTATATTCTTTTTAAAATGACACACGCTGTAATGCTGTGGGTTTCTACTAAACACGGTTGTGTATGTCCCTCTCTGGCTTGTAAGTTAAAAGTTGTACTGCTGTGAAGAAAAATATTTCTGCTTGGTCTGGAGTAACTCAAGTGAGTGCTGAGAGCATGGCATATTTTAGTCAATGTTACAGTTGCAAATGTTACATTTGCAAATCTGTACATATTGTCTCATATATCATATTTGATCCCATTTTATGTCAGTCTTCTCAACTTGTTTATTTAAGCAAAAAGCCTATGTTGCCTATAAGATGTTATATTCCATTATACATTTGGGACAGATATTTTACTAAAGGTTTTTTGTTTGTCCATCAAAATGCAAATACAAGTCCATTGTTGTGGTCTTCTATACAGAGTGCCATCTTGAAACTCATATTTGTAAATCAATGATTAGAATTGTCTTGCTATGTACTGTATTTGGTCCATGTCTGAGATAAATTCAGCCAGTTAGTAATTATCTTCTTTCTTATTTTATCTTAGTATCGTCTCTCATGGTAAATTATCTTCTTATTTTCATTTTATTTAGTGTTTGTTTTTCATTCTAAAATGTCTGATTGGACACACAATGTGAAATACTGTTCACCATTTAAATCTTCAAAATGTTTACACTCCAGGACCTCAGAAAGCCCTTGAAAATGACGCTGGCACATATTTTAGTCATCACGCTCATAGGAACATGCGTGTCTTTCTGTGCTGCACAGGAAACAGGTTTGTTCTTATAAACAATTAATCCATCAGCTACAAATATGAAACACCAGGTTTCTGTAACAGAGTTGGCCAAAACACAACATTTGCAAAACACTGTTGACTGCTTACCAGTTAATAAATTACATTTCAAAGCTGAAGCGAAGTTAAGTTTAACTCACTGTTGATTTTCAGATAATCACTAAACCTTTTTCTTTTGTCTTTGTGCTACCAGTATGCACACAGGAGGCTGGGGCTGACATTGTGTTTCTGGTCGATGGCTCCTGGAGTATTGGAAAGGAGAACTTCCAGCGGATCCGAGATTTTCTCTACACTCTAGTTGACAGTTTTAGTGTCAGTCCCAATCAAGTCCGCATTGGCTTGGCTCAGTTCAGCCAGGACCCAAGGACGGAGTTCCTGCTGAACACGTATCAAGACAAACAAGACATTCTCTCATACATCAGAAAATTGCCTTATAAGGGTGGTGGCACTATGACTGGCTTGGGACTAGATTTCATTCTCAAGGAGCAATTTACTGAGCAAGCAGGGAGTCGAGCAAGACAGGGGGTACCACAGATTGCCATTGTCATCACAGACGGTGAGTCACAAGATGACGTAGAGCCACACGCGGATGACCTGAGGCGTCGTGGAATCATACTGTATGCTATCGGGATAAAAGATGCAGATGCGGAACAGTTGAAAAAGATTGGTAACGAGCCCCATGACCAGCATGTGTACAGCGTCTCTGACTTCAGTGCTCTTCAGGGCATCTCTCTGAACATCGTCCAGGTGCTGTGTACCACCGTGGAGGAGGCCAAACGGCAAATCACAGAAGAGTTCCAAGGTTAAGTGAAAAATCTCCACTGTTGCTCTACTTTCAGATTGTCTCTGCATATTTTTATATGTTATATATATATGTTTATTATATTTAATGTAATTATATTTATTATATTTATATGTTTACATGTTCTTTATACAGAAAAATGCATCACAGGTGAACAGGGGAAACGCCCTTTACTTCAGGACAAAGTTATTTTCCATATGTTTTTTGTCAGTTTTGACAGTGAATTTGCATGCTTGCAGTTATATGCACAGTTGAATGTATTATTGTAACATATTTCATTTACTGGGAGGTACAATTACCAATTGCAGACATCTTACTACTCACCATGTGAATATATTCCAGTGATATGTTTTTTTTTTCATTTCAGAGTTTGCTGATGTCTTTTTTCTGGTGGACAGTTCAATGAAGCCTCCACAGTTCCAGTTGATGAGGACGATACTTACTCGCCTGGCCAACCAACTCAATGTGAATATCGATCAAAATCGCATGGGACTGGCACAGTTCAGTGATGACACTAAAGTAGAATTTCTTCTGAATGGCTACAAGACCAAAGAAGAGATCCTCGCCCACCTAAAACGTTTCAGACTGAAAAGCGGTGGAGCACGGAACATCGGCGCAGCTTTGGAATACACACGCACTCATTTTCTCACCCCAAAGGCTGGAGCCCGTCTGTACCCAGGCTTTAGACAGTACCTGATTCTGATGACGTCGGGGAAATCAGATGACAGTGTGTTGAGACAGTCACAGATTTTTGAAGACCAAAGTATAAATGTGATCACTGTCGGGGTTGGTAACGCTGACCCTGAGGAAATGCAGATCATTGCCACAGATCCCTCAATGTCCAAAACTGTGGAAAAAACTGTTGGGCAGACACCACAGGATATTAAGAATATAATTGAATCTATGGACACTTTCAGTGTAACTGATGGTAACTATTTCCGGTATATCATTATCATATATTTTCTCTGTTGATTCTAATAACCTACCATATTCATAGCAAGATACATTTCCTAGTTTTATATTCATTATTATTGACCAATGCCTTGTAACAACACATTTCCATGATCATCTCTTTTACAGAATGTCGCTCAGCCACTGTGGCAGACATTGTATTCATTGTGGACCAATCCAGCACTGCAGGAAGTGAACAATTTAATCTTGTGCGTAACTTCCTTTTCCGCATTGTAGCTGGTCTGGACATCGGTTCTGATAAAGTGAGAGTGGGTGTGGTTCTATACAGCGATACACCTAAAGCTGAGATGTACTTGAATACTTATGACAGTAAACAGGACATTCTCTATCACATCAGGAGACTTCCATATAAAAACAGTGCAACTGCAAATACAGGAGAGGCACTAGAATTTGTAAAAAATGATGTGTTTACCCAAAGAAGAGGCAGCAGAGACCAATATGGGGTTCCTCAGACGGCTGTTGTCATCACAACAGGAAATTCTACCGATGACGTCAGCCAGGGAGCAAGGAAGTTACGATTGTCGGGGGTCAAAATCTTCACTGTGGGAGGGGGAAATTCCAACAGGACGGCATTACTGCAGATTGCCTCAGATCCTTCTCGGACCTTTGTCTTCACTGTTGAAGATCTTGCGAACCTCAACACAATACAGAGGAATCTAAGAGCAACTATTTGCCATGAAACCGAGCAAAGAGACCATCCTGTCCAGCTCATCACAGCTGGGGCCCCAGACCCTCGAAGTTCTGGGATTCCTTTCCGAGGTGCTGGGATTCCTTTTCTCAGATCAGCCATCTTGAAACAAGGTAGATATGAACAGCCAACTATAATAAAACTGCAATGCTTGGATTAGCTTTTTTACAAAAGCTTAATATTCTGAAATAATTTAGCAATGCACTATGAGCAAAAATCATAGGTGTAGTTTGACATTTGTGCATGGTTTGTATATTATAGTATTGTTTATTTTCATTAGGCTATTGATTGAATTGACATTATTGTTTATTATTGCTATTCTCCTTAAAGGATAATTCCTGTATTTAGCACTTTGAGTCCCTTTTCTGGTTTGTTTTGGATGAACTAGAGTGGTGGACACAGAAATTTTTACGATTGGTCCTGTCTCGGACTTTTTGACTTGTTTAGAATCGCCTTTGACTGCTTCAGAGTGGCTGGCTACAGGCATGCACAAACATGTCCTAAAAACAACCCTTAACGTTCATTTTCAAAACTGTGCATCTCATCAAGTGGTTAGTGGTGTTCGTTGATGATTAAAAACAAATATATATCGGCGCAATGTATAAGTAAGTATAAGTATATATATTCTTTTGATCCCGTGAGGGAAATTGGTCTCTGCATTTATCCCAATCCGTGAATTAGTGAAACACACTCAGTATTGACAGTATCGACATAAGAGTGACATGACACTGTCATGAACGTGTCATAAACAAGTTATAAACGTTTATGACATAACGCGTCTGTTATTAAGTGACATTCGGCTTTTGTCACAACAAGTTAGGGTTAGGATTAGGGGTAGGGTTAGAGTTAGGCTTAGGTTTAGGGTTAAGGTTGGGATTAGGGTTGGGTTCATGTGTCATGATAGTGTCATGTTTTATTTTTTAATGCCTTATACAGCTGTGTTCTTCCAGGTCTCTGACAGTCCCTACTAGCCAATGCAGTGTACAGTATGGACAAGTGTAATGAGCAACATTTGTAATGGCATTGAGCCTAGTCAGTGGCTTAAAAAGCAGTTTAATTTGATGTGACAACATGCCAATAAGATTGCACTGTAGTGCTGTTTAACCAGTATTAACATACTAGCTCAAAACTCCTTGTTTTTGGAAGGCTTGGACCCTAAAAAGATCTGAAAATAAGCCGTGCATAGCATTGATCACAAGATTCATTTTTCAAGTTGTATGATTCCTATGTAACAAAAAGTGTTGTCCCTTTTCCCCTCCTAGGTTGTCGGAAAACTGAAGAAGCAGATATTTATTTCTTAATTGATGAATCTGGGAGCATCTACGAAAAGGAATTTCAGATGATGAAAAAGTTTATTTTGGAGTTTTTGCTCACATTCCATATTGGACCTAACCAGGTCCGTGTAGGTCTAGTGAAATTTGCTAATGAGCCCATACCTGAGTTTGACCTGACAGAAACCAAAGACAGGGCTGCCCTTGACAAAGCTGTGGATAAGGTTTATCTGGATGGAGGTGGTACAAACATAGGATTGGCATTGAAGTATATGGAGCCCCGATTTCAAGCAGCTGTTGCGAATCGACCAGGTCCTGACATTCCCCGGATCTTGATTTTAATCACCGATGGGAAGTCGGATGATCCCGTGGAAGAACCTGCAAAGGTACTGCGAGAACAAGGAGTCATAATCTACACAATAGGAGTCAGGGGTGCAGATGAAAAACAGCTGGAAGATATTTCTGGTGATCCTCTGAATGTTTTTCCAGTCAATGATTTTGATGGTTTATTCCGAATCAAAGATCGCATTGTTCAAAACATGTGCTCCAAAGCAGGTGAGAATATGCGTGCCATGTGTAATATTTACAATTTTTGTTTGTATTGCATTAACTGATGAAGGAAGCATTTTCATGTGTGGTGTACACCTGTCTTTCAAGAATTTTCGCTCAGATATACAACTGTTTCCTTCACAGCGTGCAAGGATATGAAGGCAGATGTTCTCATGCTGGTAGAGAGTTCAAGCCTCGTTGTGCCAGCAGAGTTTCTGAGGATTAAATTCTTCATCGAGTCTCTCATGAAACAGTCAGTGATTGGACCGGATGCACTGCATATGGGTATAGTAGAGTATAGTACACAGCCACATACAGTATTTCCTCTCAGCTATGAGGAAGCCGAGATGCACAGGAAAATTGAAGACATGCCTCACTTGGGCGGTGGCACTGAGACTGGCAAAGCCCTTCAGTATGTTTCCCAGTTCTTTGATAGGTCAATGGGCGGTCGTCCTGGAGTCCTACAAATCCTGATTGTCGTATCTGAAGGGAAGTCACAGGATGACGTCGCTGATGCTGCTAGCATGCTGAAGCGGAAGGGGGTCATCATCTATGCCATTGGCATTGGCAGTGCAAACAAAAATCAAATGGACACCATTGGCACCCATGTTTTTCTCAGGAGGAATCTTGCTCCAGAGGAGCTGCAGTCAGTATCACAGGATATCATGTTTGATATCTGTCATTTTAAGCAAGGTTCGTGATTTCAGTTCAAATTGTTTTTCCTGAAGTGGTTAAGGGTGGGAGTCGGACTCAAAGATGTGTTGTGTTGGTCTGTGTTAGCAACGTTGTCTCAGTACTGCTGTTTTGCTGTATCTTAGGTCAGCTATTTCAATCATTACTCATCCCTGCTCAGAAGCTGTTATTTAAGGTTGCCAAAAGTACAAAGCAAGATTTCCACTCTGAGTTTCCATTTCATTGTATTAGTAGACACTGAGAGAGTAGTCCAGATACCTACATCTTGACATGTTTACTTGAAATGTGAAATTGAAATAAAGTTCTGTGCTAATGATCTTCTTTTGATTTCCCTTTCCCCAGGATGTGACATCGACTTCGCAGACATAATCTTTCTTGTAGATGGTTCACAGAGTGTCAGTTATGAACAGTTTCAGATTATGAAACACCTCATGTCATCCATTGTGAACAGCTCTTCTGTTGGAGAAAACGCTGTGCGCATTGGAGGCATTGTTTACTCCACTGAACCAGAAATCAAGTTTGCCTTGAATGAATACAATACCAATAAGGAGCTGAGACAAGTCATATCAGAACTGAAGCCTTTGGGTGGTGACACTTACACAAGCAAAGCACTGAGTTACTCTCTAGACTACTTCAGTGAATTCAGTGGTGGCAGAAATGAACTGGTGCACAAGTTTCTCATAGTTATGACCAATGGAGAGGCAAGAGATGCTGGGGAATTGAAAAATACTGCTGCTAAGCTGCGTGAAAAAGGAATCAGGATATTTGGTATTGGAGTACAGCAGGATGAAAATAAACAACTACCAAATCAGCTGCTTACAATGGCCGATGACCCCAACAGAGTGTTCTATGTGGATAATTTGAATGCCTTGGGAACAGTAGACAGAAACATTTCTGAAGAGATCTGCAAAGATGAAAAACTTGGTAAGATTTGTCCTCATACTTTGATGTTACAATGTAAATGTAAATCAGGTTTATAGGCCAAGTATACTTGCGTATACAAGGAATTTGGTCTCTGCATATCCCATCTGTGAATTTGTGAACACACAGAGCACACAGTGAACACACAGTGAGGTGAAGCACACACTAACCTGGAGCAGTGAGCTGCCTTGCTACATCGACACTCGGGGAGCAGTGAGGGGTTAGGTGCCTTGCTCAAGGTCACTTCAGCTGTGGATGTGGGCATGGGAGAGCAGTGCTCAACCACTTCCCTCGCCCACATTTTCCCTACTGGTCGGGGATCGAACCGGCAACCCTTCGGTTCCAAGTCCGAAACCTTAACCAGTAGGCCACGGCTGCAAAAAGCATTATTCACATTATAACATGTTTTGAAATATGTTGGATCTTGAGCAAAATTACGGTGCCACTTTATAATAAGGTTTATTAACAAACCATTTACAAGGTATTACTAAATGGTTAGTTAGATCATGTTATTGGATTACTTATAAGTAGTTTATAAAAAACATATTGTAAAAGCTTAATAAACCACTCAAAAGTTATTGACAAGTGGTTAGTTATATTCATTAGCCATTAGGTAACACTAATAGATTACTTAGCCTACAGATAATTCATAAGATACATAAAAGTGTTGTTTGCCATGTTTAATTGTACATAACACACATGTTTATTAATGGTAAGCCCATAATACATAGTTAAAAGTAGAAAAAATGCAAATGTATAAACAAATTGTCAATTATTTACAAATGGAGGTAGGTGATTAGTCTTGGGCTTAGGCAACAGGACAGCAATTTCTCAGGGGTTCAAATTAAGATTACGAAAAAATGGCCAAAATCATTAAGGGTTACTATCATACATTTTTGGGTATTCCTTTCTAGTCTTTTTTCATCCTGCATAACCTCCGTCATGATTCTGAAGTGAACAGATCTAAATATTCTATTTCATAAATTTCCACCATCTTAGTATTGTGTGCATTTGTATTCTTAATTTTGATATTAATAAAATATTATTAAAATATTATTTTACTACTTCATCAAAATATTGTAATTAATGTGATTTGTGTACAGTATGCAGGTTACATTTCAGCAAAACTTTGTTAGATGAATCATGGAACATTGAGTCATTGATGTAGAAGAAGTCATTGTAAACATGTTTGGAAGCATATAAGCACCTTTTAAAAATGTATTTATTTTATTATTTTTTTTGTTCAGATTTTTTGAGGAAAATAAGATAAATAATTTATCAGTTTAAATTTAAAAAAATTCAGAAGTTGAGTTGAAAATTATCAACCAAAATCAAGGTGATTAGGTGTCAAGGTGATAGAGTATAATTATTGTCCTTAGGGAAATTGGGGAATGATTTGCCATCTTTTATTTTATTACGTTTTCTTTAATAATCAAGAGCCAACTCTGTCTCTTTCTCTTGTTCCCCTTCAGAATGTAATATGGATTTGGTGATGCTTATTGATGGGTCTGACAGCATTGACAACCAGAACTTCACACTCATGAAGAACTTTATGAAAGATTTGGTGGAGAGTCTTCGAATAGGTCCAAACTTTACCCAGGTTGGTGTGGTCCAGTTCTGCCGCAAAGATGAAGACATCCGAACAGAATTCCACCTCAATACCTATAACAATGCTAATGACATAATGGAGAACATTGGATCTATCACACAAATAAAAGAAGGCAATTCAATTGCAGCTGGGCTGGATTTCGTCAGGAAGTATTCTTTTCTGCCTGAACATGGAGGTCGAAAGGGTGTCCCTCAAGTTTTATTATTATTAACGGATGGAGTCACAGATGAGAAAAATGCCCCAGAGATTGCAGATAAGCTCAGAATGATGAAAATAAATATTGAAGTCATTGGAGTTGGCCGAATAGACAGTGATCAGCTCCATAAAATACAGGCAAATGGACGCAAACCACTTACTTTAAGTAGCTTTACAGAACTCCACCGTCACTTGGGAGAAGTGTTGAAGATATTGTGTGAAAAAAAGCAGAGTCATCTGGAAGCTGGTTAGTAAAGCTTTGACTGCTTTTACGATTTTGATCAGTTAATTGGTAACACTTTACAATAAGTGTACACAATTAAGCATTACTTAAGTTAGTTAAGTATTAACAAATAGTTAAGTATTAACAATACACTCAATTTATCATTATTAAGTATGTTTTCAACATTACTTAAGGATTAACAAATATCCTTTTCCTCATTAACAGAGTTTTTTTAGTATGTGTTTTCAGTGTGTTTTCCTTTGTTATAATGATGAATTCTTAATGTGTTCATGATGAATTCATATAAGGTACAAATCGTAAACTAATTCATAATTCCTTATGTTTACATACTGAACACATGATGAATTCATAATGAGCTAGATTAGGTCAATGTTACCGTAGGTAAATTACCTCACTTATTTCATTGGCAATGCAATGTTATTGAGACTTCATCATATAGTACTTTTACTATATGAAATCTCTTTAACAACCTTAATGTTTTTTTCCCTTGAGCTAATCATTAGGTAATGTGTAACCTAGATTAAAATAGCTTAATTTAATGTTAATAAAAATAAAATATATGCAGACAAATGGATATTCGGTATTTTTCATAATATTAGTTCATAGTTCAACCAGGTTAAATAACTGTTGACAGTTATGGTATTGGTAAATGATGTCAATGGAAACATTACATGACTGATCAGGTTTATACCGATTCAATCTTTCAAAACACATTGAGGGATAAAAATGTCAATGTTATAATGTTTAGGAACATGATTAAGCCTTCATGGTAGTTGAAGCGGAATGATGGTTCCGTTGTAATAATATTTGAACACAAGCTGTAACTCCTTTTTCTAACTTATTCCAACTGCCAAATTCACAGCAGTGCCAGCACACACACTTAAAAAGATACTTAGGCTGCAACCAGCGAGATGAACAGGTGGCATGGCAGTTGGTAATTTAAGTGCTCAGCTTTTACCAGTATGCCAGCACACCCCTAGAATGTATATCAAATAGACAAAATGACTTCCCAACATTAACTGAGTTTGTGTTGTTTGTAGGATGTACTGTGGACATTGCTGTTGGATTTGATATCACCAGAAGGCCGAGTAAACCCACTCTCTTCAGTGGACAGGGCCAGTTGAAGCAGAGACTGCCTAAGATAATCAGAGACATATCATCTCTGGATGGCATATGCTGTGCTCCTCCTAATAACATTGTTAATCCAAGGATCGCCTTCCGTCTGGTGGATCAAAAGGGGAAGATGCTGGAATTTTTTGACTTTACCCAGTACAACCCCGACAACCCCGATATTGACAAAATAGTGACAAATTTAGCAATAGGCGAGGACACCTTTTTCAACAAACAGCTGCTGGAGTCTTTTGAGAAACTCTTCAGACCAAGGCAGGCAGAAATAAAGGTGAGTATCTGTTTACAATCTGTAAGAACATATAACAGATCTAACAGTCTCATCAAGCTACAAAACCCGTACACAGAAGTCCTGTTATGCCTATTATGAATTTATTTCACGGCAATCCAGACTTTTCTCATCTGTGGTCCCCTGATGTTGGTACAATCTGCCAAGCTCCATCAGAGCAGGGGTGTCCCCTCTCTATCTTCAAAAAAACTCTTGAAGACACAACTCTTCCAAGAATACCTCCTCTTAGCACTTCTGACAAACTCAGACACCTCTTCCCACCACACTTCACTTCCCTCTCTTCTCTGTCTCATCTTCTACCACTTCTCCTCCTCTATACTTCTATTAGAATATGGCACTCCTATCAAAGTCAAAAGTCAAAGTCAGTCAAAGTCTGCTTTATTGTCAATTTCTTCACGTGTCAAGACATACAAAGAGATTGAAATTACGTTTCTTACTATCCCACGGTGGAGACAAGACATAATTTTACCAATTAAGTCCACAGACAAACATAACATTCAAGTAAACAATAAAAAGTAAATAAGAAGGCACAAACAATGAATAAATAAGAGCAGCAAAATTGGGCTCAAATTGTGCAATTGTGCATAGACAGTCAATATAGTAGTGCAGGCCAATAAATCATATCCTCTAGTACTAGTATTGACAGATACAGCGATAACTCTTTAGCCTGGGTGCCATTCCGAACTTAGTCCCGCCCACAACTGAGGTCGGGAAGTTCGGTCTGGCATTGCTTCATTGTGGTGGAAGTATGCTCGCCCTATATCAGGCGGACCAATCAAATCAGGCTTTACGATGATGGACAGGTGAGCAACAGCACCTGGTCTATCACGTCATCTGAGCACGCTTAGATTAGGCTTATGTTTGAAACAAAAACGCTGTGGCTAGAAGGATACATGGCTTTTAAGACCCCATATTGAAAATTACTTAATGAGGTTGTATCACTGAAAACGATTATTTCTGAAAACTTTGGCCAAAGTTGAGATGTGGGAAAACTCGTAGTTTCACTTTCAAGGGAAAACAGCGCTGTTGCATTGCGACATGTTTGTTTGAAATCTCTAATTGACCACCTGTTCGAGGGATTTGCGACAGCCTTTCCCAGCTGTTTAACATGTTTGTAGCATATCACTGTTCAACAGAATTATTTGTAAAAACGGAGGGGATATAGGAGGGTTGGTGTGTTTTCTTCCTACACCTCACGGTAAGCTATTTTGTTGCTCTGATTGGTTAGGTCTATCCAATTGAGTGCAGAGGCATTCCCCCCCTGTATCGGTTGAAACACGCCCCATAATTACGTCCCAATGGAGCAGTATCAGACTCATATTCTGACTAGAATTGAGTATGACTACGTCAGGCTAATAACTCTTAGCTGTATTCTCCTCTGCACTGTAGTTAAACATTATTCTTACACTGTAGCTGTAGCCCTGTAGTATAAAAGTTTAAATGTTGAAATCCTAATGTAACCAGAAGGGGGCGATACTGAGCGCAAAACACCTTTTGACCTCTTAAATGCCTTAATGCAGGCTGTTCCTGTGAAGGAACAATTGGGGCTGATGTAATCAAAAGTAGAAAATGTATTAACAAATAATTGAGGCAATACATACAATAAATAGTAGCCGCTCAGGCATGAAGCAACAATCTGTAGTTGGACAGTCAATAAATAAGTATCAAACAAGCGTGGTACAATATTCACAGGTGATCACTTCAAACCAAAATAAATGTGCATAAAGGAAAGAATAATACTAATAGATTTTACACTGTATATTGCACACAATATTCACTGCACACAAGTTTAGATAAATATTTGTACACACTGATAAGTTATTTTATTCTGCACCGCACACATTCAGCACTGCAAACAAGGACTGTCCTCAGACAAATATATTGCACATAGCCCTAAGCGGTTTTAAATAGACAAACACAGACAAACATGGACACACAAACCAACACACTCTCATACACGCATACACACACACAGAGCTAGCAAACAGAAGAGCAACAGGAGTTCCTGCGCTGGGCCATGTAGTGGCTCACCTATGGTCTGTAGGCCCAAAGCTGCGCACAGTCGATCCGATTAAAATTACAAATTAACGAAAGAAAAACAGTGGCTGTGACTCCTAAAATGGTCCTCCTCAGGACTGAAGAAACGCGCGTTCACCGGCCGTCCATCAGTCAGTGGATGAAGCTTTGTTCTTCGGCCAGGCCTACAATGCAAACACAATAGCGAGCCAAGTCAGGCAGTCATCTAGCAAAATTATAAGGCGGCAGCAAGGACAAGACTGAGTCAGGGAACTTGCATTGAGACCGGTGTAGTTAAAGGTTGGTGAAACTTTCCCATGAAGTTGTAACAATGCAGCGCAGGAGGGTTTAAAGCGATGGTTCGGAGTAATTTTACCCTAGGGTTCTTTGCACCATGACCCCGAGCCAAACACCCTCCCAGAACCTTTTTTCCCTTGGTCGAGCCCTGGTCGAGTAGCGCCGTCAGAAACTAATGACGTTCTGCAGTCATGATGGAACCAACTTTTATCTCGTAAATTACCCCACTAATAATGCCCTGAATGCTACGAAACTTCTGCAGTAGTACAACTACAACATTTAGTCCAATAACGAGGCATTAGAAAGTTTGTAAGTGCACCAGGAGTTTATTTAAATAAGACTTGCCTGATTATCTGCTACTATACCGCTGCGTCAACGTTTCTTCCGTGATTTGGGAAAAGCCTGTAAAAGTCCTTACAGGAAGCGATTACATCAACGTTTTTTGGTATATCCAGTTTAAAATATTTTTTTCCCGAAGTGTTTACAACTTAGTAATAACTAATAATTGTTGCAAACTGGACTACGAACAAAATATTAGTGCATTCCTGGATCTACATCCTTATGCATGCTTCCTGCCAGGACTTTTACAGGCTTTTCCCAAATCATGGAAGAAACGTAGCAGATAATCAGGCAAGTCTTATAGACCTCTACAGAATATATCCCGCCTCCTAACTTCCGTATCCATCCAACTTCCGGGCGTGGATTGTCTATGGGAAATAACATGGCGTTTTGAAAGATCGTACCTGTCAAACTCTGTAGGTGACAAAGTAGAAAAAGCTGCTGGGCAGATTGGCCTACACACTTCTGCCATCTAGTTTCCACTGGATTTTTTGATTTTCGGTGCCGTTTAAGTAGTATAGTCGGCACCGACTTTACTTTAGATTAAGTAAAAATTAAAGAATATTGTATTGCTGTCTGTAGTGTAGTTCTGTAGCTTAAATTTAAAAAATGCTTAAATGTTAATCGCTAAATGCATCCACCAAATGTACAATGTACATATACTTTATAATAATGTATATTCATAATAAATATTGTATTGTATTGTATATTTTTTGTTGTTGTATGTTTCCTGTTTCAGGCACTGATCATTTTCTCAGATGGACTTGATAACTCAGTGGAGATGCTGAAAAGCGAATCAGACAGGCTAAGGAAAAGTGGTAGGATATCAGGATATATTTGGGAATTCATAGCGATAACACATAAAGTAAACAATGGCACCATGCATTTAAAACATCACACATTTTTCCATCTGTTTATTGGCCTGTGGAGCCTCCCAACATTTTTGCAAACACTGAACTTGCACTGAGTTTTCAGCATGTATGACTATGTATTCCAGAAGTATCCAGAAAATTCCATTGTATCTTCTGATTGCTTGTTGATGTTTATTGGGAAATAAGAAAAATGAAGGAACCCACACTCAAATAGGAGTGCTGGCCAGGATAATATCATAAAGAAAGAATAGCCACAAATGAATTTCTGTTTTTCTCTGTTCACGACCAGTGTTGATGAAGGTTGTTGCCTAAATATTGTATGTGAAGAGAAAGGAATGTGCAGTTACTCTCTATTAATGGGTAACGCAAACAGCTTCATCAATTGGAAAAGTAAGGAACTGCAAAAGGAACTTCACCTTAATCTTTTGCTCTACAGGAATAGATACGCTGTTGGTGGTGGCTTTGGAGGGAACCCAAAACGCTCATGAGCTTCAAATGGTTGAGTTTGGTTTAGCAGGTCCTGGTGAAGTCAACAGGTACAAGCAGCACTTTTCCATTGGGATGGATAACATAGCTAATGCCATAAAGACAAACCTAGTAAGTGAGCTGGCCACTTCACGTTTGCTTCTACCTTCACCTTCTTCACCTCTGAAAAACTTCAGTCATCAGATCATTCAAACCTTTGTTGCTCTGCCCTGCAGGTTTCAGTGGTTCTGAGGAAGTGTTGCAATATAAGTTGCATTTGTGTTGGGCCACCAGGGCCCCCTGGACCCCCAGGGTATTATGGAGCGAAGGTGAGGTTCTCACTGTTCTCATGGACAGTTGAGGAAGAAAGCTACAAAATTGACAAGGACGATGTATCAGTCTGATTATCATGGTGTGCTCTGTCTTGTAATTGCATCTAATGTAACTGTATTTGTATTGGACAGGGAATTAAAGGACTCCCAGGATATCCGGGATTCCCTGGAGATGAGGGAAGCAGTGTAAGTATTTGTCAACGACATCTACTTCTTGTAAAAAAATTCATTTTAATGCAGTTTTAAATGTTACACATTTTAGAAGAGAAGAGAATTTTATTTTATATTGTGCCTTTCTCAAACCCAAGGTCGCTTAACATAGTGTATGGAGCTATGTGTTGGGTGTAATCTGATTAAAACTGATTAAATATGAACAACATTTTGATATTTAACGGACTGTCTTGACCTCTGTAGGGAGGCCGAGGACCTCCAGGACTGAATGGAACCAAAGGAGACCAGGGATGCCAAGGGATGAGAGGTATAAAGGTACAGATGCTGTGCATGCTTTTCTACAAAGTCATATGTCAAGCAGGGCCTGATTGCTAGGTATATCGATATACTGCATGTGTGATCATGAATGACCAGTGCATATATCTGTTTATCTATTTCAGGGTGGAAGAGGCTACAGTGGTGAAAAAGTGAGTAATAGAGATTAACTCTATACACTGTAAAAACAAACATAACAAATCTAAAAAGAATTAGCCTACTGGCAATACTCTGTTGATTTTGTATTTCTATGGACAATTCCTTTAGTCCTTAAATAAATAACAGTACATATTCTTCATTAGTAGAAATATTTGAATATGTCAAAAATAGTTTCTGCTATTCCCATTTTCCTGGCAGAAAATGTCCAGCGCCATTTCTTACCATTTTACCATTTTTTGTTAATTCTTTTTTTATTTTGTACTGCCAAATCAGGGCACTGTTCCATGTGGATGTAAAGGGTTCAGGACAATTAGTATCCTAAATATGTTGTTGACATTTGTTTCATAGGGGACACCTGGAGAAGATGGCCTGGATGGTGTGCATGGAGATCAGGTCTGTTATCCCATTTCACTATTGCACCAAAGATCCTTGCTCCGCTTCAACCCTCTCTGATTGCACTGCATCTATAGTAAATGGTAACAACAGAAGTTGATTGCTAAGTTGACAGCTTCTGTACCCAGACAACTATTCACAGAAACTGGTTGCTAAGTTGACAGCACCTATACCTACTCCCAGTGTTTCCCTGCACTACAGAACAAGAGAGTGAGCTTTCACTGTACTACATGCTGCTGTCAGTATCATAACGTACAAGCTTCCTTTGTATTGCACACAGGGTGATCCTGGAAGTAATGGCACGGCTGGAGAGAGAGGAGATCCTGGCAATCCGGTAACATGATCACATTTCTAATTGGATGATGTGCCTTGCTTGAATGCAGGTTTAGGCCAGGTTGTATAAGATTTAAAAGTAAATATCTATTGACTTGATATCTATTGCCATTATATCTACTGAAGATAACCCGTCCTTGCTTTAAACCCTGTGTTACAATTGTTTAAGGCTGCTGAACAGCATATATATATATATATTTGGACAAAAGCGTATCCATAACCATATATTATTATGAACAATAAACCTAATCTCTATACGGGGACCTAAACCCCAAGAGTAAGCAGATTAAGAAAGATGAAATTTCTGTTTATCTGGGCGAATAAGAAGTGCAAGGCAACGCACACCCCCTGTGACTACACTGGAAGGGCCATGAAAGGAAAGAAGGGAGAGAAAGTAGAAGTGTGTATCTCCGCTAGTAGCCTCAAACATGGGGTGACAAACTGACAATGTATTAAATGTCCTAGATGGTGATGCAACATTTTTCTTCAGCCCCTTGAATTAAAGCAGAAAGTCTACACATCTTGCTTGTTTTGTTTCTAATCCATTGTGGTGGCGTACAGAGACATAATTAGAAAATGTGTATCAACGGCCAAATACTCATGGATCTCATTGTAGGTATAGAGAAACATGATTTTTTCAGCAGAGTTCTATGCTTATACCTGACCTGCTGTCTGCCTCTGCATTTCAGGGTTATCCAGGCATCAGAGGTGGTCCAGGGATTTATGGCGAGAAAGGATTAAGAGGAGATCCTGTACGTAACTCGTGGAAATATGTGGTGGAAAGTTGGAACTGAAATTTATGTTGTACTATGAATTAGCCTCATACAAATAGCCAGACACTTCCAAATAGTCTTAAGCAAACAAACAATTGTGAAGACCCTGTTCATCTGTTTTTAGATAACCATCAGTACATTGTAGGACAATGTTGTAGGTAGGACAAGTGATGAGAGCATGATTTGCCTTTGACAATTGACTATGACAATATGACCTCAGTGAGGTCAGCCAACTTAGGCACTTTCAAAACAATTTACATTGGGGTTCTTTAGATGTGTAGCCAATTTTATGGCCATAGCTCATTGTAAATCTAATGGAACAGTTCCAATCTAACAGAAATGCAATGCATGTTCATTTGGCAAAGACTAGCATCAAGCTGGGTTTATTATGCTTAATCTTGCTGCAAATGCTGAACAAAGGCAGTTCAAATATGCCTCTCAACAGTTATTTTCCTCTTTAAAAGGACTACCGTTCTGTGAACTCTTAGTACTCTGAAGTTCTTTGAAAGAACACAATTTATCACATGACAGACATGTATATTTCATAAACATGGTATGCATACATCAACATAACTGAATGAGGAGGTGCATCTTAAAAATGGTTTGATAATGGCTCATTTCTCTTCATTGTTTACTGAAACATGCCTCTAGGGAGCGCCTGGGAGAGACAACATAATTGAAGGTCCAAAAGGAGACCAAGGCAGCCAGGGAGCACGGGTATGTGAACAGAAATGCTAACCAGTAAACTATAAAACGCATGTGTTGTATTACAGTAAACCTGCTTTCAAATGATTGTGTTTAATAATGCACATCTGGCAAAATACTTCAAAATTCCTGTTCTTTTCGATAGGGAGAAGCAGGGGAAGATGGCCGTCCTGGAGAGGAGGGATTACCCGGAAATGATGTAAGTGTGTTCTGTTCTCTCATCATTGAATGTTTATTTCTTTGATTTTGATGGTATGCTCGTTCAACTGTTGCATCACTCTGTTGTGCATTGCTGACTCATTCATTCTATTTTTTTCATAAGGGTACCAGTGGCAGGAGAGGTCAACCAGGGGGGAAGGTACAACTCCGCAGATAGATTATTGATGTTATTAGCAACATTAACAATTCAATGCAGCACAGTGCATTTTCACTGCTTTTTGAGTCAATCAGTTTTTCAGTTTGTCATCATTGAACTCATTTTGATCTTGCACAGCTTTGTGACCGACAGACTGGCATATATTGGTGTACAGTTTACAATTCAAAGTCAATTTTTCATGTTTTCCCTCATTCTTCTAAAGATTTGTTGGTGTGTAAGAACAATACTATACTGTGTGTGTGTGTATAGAGAGAGACAGAGCTATGAATTTGGAATTCTTTTTTAAATTGCCATATCTAAATCTTAATCGAAAAATCAGCAATGACGGTGATTCAGAAAATACAAATACAAAAATGTAAATGTAAATGTAGTATTAGTATAAAATGTTTGTGTTATGTATTACACGGAGCCAGTGTTCTTGTCTGATTTCTCTTTTTGACTTCAGGGACTCATAGGAAGTCCAGGTGACTCTGGTATTGAGGGCCCCCCTGGTCCTTCAGGACCTCAGGTAAAGTGAATAGAAGTCCCACGAGTGCTGTACTTCTGAACACTTTTTGACATAGAACCTGTTTCACTTGACAGACATGACATTTCACAAACTTGGCGCATGCATCAAAATAACTGATTGATAGGAAGTACATCTTGAAATGTTATATGATAAACGGCTCATTTATTTTTTGTGTCTGTCTTCTAGGGTGCGAGGGGATTACCAGGTTTTGTGGGACCTATAGGTCCTCATGGTTTACCAGGTCCGCAGGTGAATTCTAGAAATCAGTTTGTCAGTGTAGACTCAAACATCTCTAAAGCAATGTACACGTCTTATACAGTATGTGTTCTTAGCATCTATTGTATATTTCTGTTTTCAATAATAAAAAGCCTTTAGATGGAGCTAAGCTGGAAAACAGAAAACATAGAATTTCTTGAATGTCTGAAATGGCAAATATATGCGTACATTGAAGAAGACACACATCCAAGATGGCAGCACTGTGTTTGTCTTGTCTGATTTGCTGATCTGCAGTCTTGTCCTGTACGTCTAAATGTTGCGTGTATTATTTCAAGAAACTTTTCATTTTGTTTTATTGTTGTTGTTGTGTGTGTGTGTGTGTGTGTGTGTGTGTGTGTGTGTGTGTGTGTGTGTGTGTGTGTGTGTGTGTGTGTGTGTGTGTGTGTGTTAGTGTATGTGTGTGATGTGACTGTTGTTTATGTACTTCTTTTTACTTTGTCTGCCTCTATTATGTTCAATGTGTGCTGCTACCTTGGCCAGGGCTCACTTGTAAATTAGATACCTATCTCAATGTGATTTTCTTCCCTGGTTAAATAATAATAAAAACAAGAATATGAACTTCATCATGTCCACAAAATAATCCTTCTCATTGTAGGGGTTTCCAGGAGTAGAGGGACCAAGAGGATTCAGGGGCCATCCAGGGAACAAAGGACAAAAAGTAAGTGGATAAAGTTAACCTCACTAATATCCATCCATAACTCAACCTCACCCAAGGTAGACAAGTCTAATTTATTATTCTTTCATAGGCTACTTTGTCCACTCATTTTATCCATCCATACTCAGTTTTTGTAATCAGTTTGCCTAGATGTATAATACAAAACCATGTAGAAAGTATTTTTACCCACCTTTGAAGATTTTGAAATTGAACTTGTACTTGTAATAATAGTAAAAAAGTAATAATGATAATGATAATAATAATAGTAATAATATTGTTGTTGTTGTTGTTGGTGGTGTCATTTAAGCAAAATGAGTGGGAGTGGTGTGGGTAAAGGATATTGCCTATCGCTGAATTAAAGCCGTGATGATATCCTTTACCAGCTACACAACCACAAGTGTCATATTGCTTTTATACATACAACAGTTCCATTACCAACTAATTTAGTTTAAAGCCACAAAATTGTGTTTTCTATTGTTTATTTTGATTTTTGTTCATTCATCCTCCTCCCACTAACATAGCGAGCCAAGAAACACAACACCAGGCAAGAGCCAAGTTTAGTTAGAGAGGCCATATTGTGCACACAGTAATTTGTATAGCTTACTTAGGCTACTTACTTGCCTGTAGTCTCATATTAAATTAAACATTCACTTACTCTTTATTTACTCCATTTTCTCACTCAAATGTGGCGTTATGAAATTGCTGCTCTCTCGCTACGAATCAATGGAATGTTCACATTGAATCATTCAATGCAGAGTGGTTACTTAAGCAATATGGCACGAGTGAAAGAAGAGTTAGTAAAGGATATTCACACGGCTGGGTATCACGGGGGCGGTCCTTGTCATTCCCAGGTGCCATGAATGCTCATTGAACCTGGGAATGACAAGGACCGCCCCTGTGATTACTTTGTTTTTCTCACAGCGAGTGTTCATGTGCTTTGCCGTCGGAATGTGTGACAAACACGGATGCCACAACAAAGGTTTAAACATATGCTCACTAATCTTAAATAAACAACTGTATTTGCTTAAAATATAGTGTAAGACGCTTGTGAAAGACAGATATGCAGCTTTCAAGTGACACAAACGGCAAATTCCCAAGTTCACATTAAAACTGTTGGACATGAAAGGCTACATGGACTACAAACGAACTACAACGTGAGGACAAAAATGATGATGAGCCCCTAACTGGGCAACTCTGTTAGCAAAATCTAGCCCCAGATTCCGACCTCTGACTCACACATTACGTGACGTGAATGATGCGGAATGATGATGTTTTCACTGGGAAGAAGGTTTTTTTGATGCCCATGAATGCTTACTCTTGTGTGACGCTAAGTCGCATGCTCATTACATCATGTTAGCATTGTTTTCAGAAAAAAGTTTATTACTCAGCCGTAAAGTGAGTTACGAGGTTATGACCCCAGTCACACAATGTTGTATTTCTCCGAAAATAGAAAAGGTTCATATAAAGGCTTAAATACCCCTGGAATACCCCTACTCGTGATGACTCATGGAATGCCTCTCGTCCAATCAGAAATTAATAAATAGTTGGACCGGCTCTAACTGTTGCATTATAGGGTTTCATGCAACACAAACAGTGACAAATAACATAAAACAAACTAAATAGTAAAAACCAAACTAAAACACAGAACAGATAAAGAAACATAAGTGAAGCAATGGTTAAAGAATGACATTGGCATCTTGTAGTTTGTATTTTGCTTATTTATTCTCTGTTCATTAGTATGTGAAGGTTGTCTGGGAATCATTTTCTACCAGGGATCAATAATGACGTGTGTGTTCAGGGGCATTAGGGATCAATAATGACGTGTGCTTTCAGGGGCAGCAAGGCGATTCTGGAGTCCATGGAGCCGAGGGATCATTGGGCCCCAGAGGACCCCCGGTTTGTCTGTTTTGTTTATTTGGATTTATTTACAAACACATATATAGTAATGCTCTTGGGAGACGGTAATCTTGTTCATCAGGCAACATTAATTATGTGAAAGTATATAGCTACAATAGTGTATCAAATGAAGATACTACAACTGGCAAAATGTCCTATTTCACAGTATCGTAACACCCCCAATTATCACCACTTTTGTTCGGAAATTCTAAAACAACAATGTTTTACACACTTCAAAATAACATTTGCTAAATGAACCTTACATTTTTCAGTAGCCATAGGTGTGTAGATTTGAACAAAATCTGGTTTGGTTCTTAACGGGAGCATTTACTGCCTGAAATATCTGATTTTGTTTACCACGCTCTGAGTTATAGTGCTGGCCTAATGGGTCGCCTATTTACGCCGTTTCAACGGCACATGAACGGTTAGACCGAGAATTCTCGTCATGAAATTAAAATTCCACTGGAGCTCCAAGCGGATGTGTACACGCAGCCTTACAACACTGTTTACAGCTCTTCGAGTCACGGTAAAATGTCATTTTTGGTACATAGCTAATTTAGATACACCTATGGTGTGGGTGCTTGCGTTTCTTTAGGAATCCGCCATCTTGGTTTGTATAGAAATGGATATTAAAGGGACACCAGGCAATGTTTTCGTGTTAATTACTCATCTTCGTAAGTCGGTATATGGTTAAATGACTCATTACAGGGCGAATGAAGACTCTCTCGCCCGCCCCTACTGCCTGTAGGAAGAATATCCTGCTTGCAAGTACAGTGTATCGTACCCACCGACCGAAGCAGGATCAGTTTACATCCTGCATCCACAGCACAGAGGCAGGCTAACGAAACACTAGCGATTGTTGCAAACGTGTGTATAATGGCAGAGCCGGCGAAGAAGCAGCGAAAACCCCTGACGGAAGATGCAAAGAAAAGGAAAATAGCTTCAGACCGAGCGAGGGGGAGTTTCGTAGAGAAAAAGCATCAGGCTTGCCTGGTGTCCCTTTAAGTGACACATACACGGAAGACGGTGGAAATACGGGACCAACGGTAATAGGGGGAGTTCCGATACATGATAATTGATGATATAGCTTATCTTACTATTACTTACAATTGTATTTTTACAGGGCCTTGATGGTAGGGATGGATATGGACCACCTGGACCAAAAGGACTGAAGGTAATTAACCAGCAGTTTTGGCGTTACTATTTAATAAGTCCAAAGGCAGCCTAGCTATAAGAGAACACTGGTATGAAGGTATGGAATAATATTGACGTTTTTCAAAATGTTGTCATTCATATACATATATTTTCTCTTTTCAAAAGGGAGATCCAGGCTTTCCTGGTTATCCTGGATTGCAGGTAAGTCTGACAGTGAGATCTTTTTAGCCTTTTACTCAGTGTATGTTCTGTCTGCACACATTCTTGCTCTTGACACTGCAACTTGAAATTGCTGACAATATAACGTTTTGCAACGTTACAATGGTTCATTCAATCTGACCCCCTAATCATCCCCCAGTGAAACTGACTCATTAACTCTAAATACACTTTATTAACTCTACACTTAAATGACAAAGTTCTGGCGCATAATAGCTGTTGTGCATCACCTAGGTAGTTAGTGATTGTAAAACACGTTAGACGGGGATCACATTGGCCAGCGGCAAGCGTAACGCAACGCTCAGACCATAATAAGTTCTATCTCGTTCCTAAGTAACACAAACGGTTAGCCTAAACCAGTGTTTCTCAAAGTGTGGTCCGGGGACCACTGGTGGTCCGCAAGCTATCCCAAGTGGTCCGCGGGCAGACGTGGTAAAACATAATATAGATGAGTTGTTTGCAATATTGAACCAACTTGTATGTAAATCCAAACAGTTCTGCAACACTTCCTATGTAAGCTATGCCAATTTAAATCATATGAATCCTCTGACACAGTAAGCAAGGTGTGAAGACAATTAGCAAGGCGGTTCAGTGAGTAGGCCTATTGTGTCTATTAGATAGATAGAAAGATAGATAGATAGATAGATAGATAGATAGATACTTTATTGATCCCCAGGGGAAATTCAAGGATACAGACAATACATACACATTCACTAACAGCAGAAAAAGTAATTACAAATATATAATATAAAAAACACAACTAAGCAATAAGGACAGTAGAAGATAAAGAATATACTAAATATACTAAAATACAAATTATACTAACTAACACTTAATCTAAATCAATTCTAAAAACAGTATCCACATAGTGGGTGATTAATCAATCAAGAGGCGCTTGCAATGACTGAGGCAGGGACTGAGCCTGTGATTCTCTGTGCATAGTAAGGTAAGGTGTTCTGTGTGAGTGAGTGTCATGGTGATGGTGGTGGAGTAAGTCCAACAGTTCAACAGTGTCTATATATCTATATATATAACTGTATTAAGAAAAGGTATAAGTGTGGCCACAGTTCGGCTGTGGCATGGAGGGAGGGGTTATGCATATGTGCTAATATAGCACGCAAACAGTGAGGCAGAAAGACAGTGGTGAAAAGTGGCTAGTGTACAGACAGTATCCAAACATGGAGGGGGTGAAGAGGCAGACAGACTATACAGAGAAGTCTATCTCTTCTCTTCCCTTAAGTGAAGCATTGAACAGTTCAATGGCCCTGGGGACAAATGACTTCCTCAGTCTGTCTGTTGTGCAAGTCAGTGAACGAAGTCTCCAGCTGATCAACTAGCTAGGTGGTCCGTGAGGTTTTTTTTACTGGTTAAGTGGTCCTTGGTCCTTGGTCTGAAATTGCCTAAACTGACAATTGAATACGCTCAGATTGCGCTTAGAAAGTTGAACCAAGGTCAACGTTCAGCTTCTTCAACCGTTCCGCTGCCGAACCAGAGAACAATAGGAAACCTGTTGCTTGGCGCTGGTCAATGGGATCCCCACCTTACGGTGTCTTGATAATGTGCATATGTTGTTGTTATTGTTGTTGTTTTTCTCAGAACACAAGGCAACTGAGCAATTTTGCATCGCTTTGATGGCTTTGACTGACTTGTTGATTGTTTAATTTATTGATGTACAGGGTGAGGATGGTGTGAAGGGCCAGTCTGGAGGTCCAGGCCCAAAAGGAAACCAGGGACGAGGGGTGAGTGTTGTAATTGATTTGTCCAAATATCTAAAACATATTCAAGTATATTGCAGTAGACACACATAGAAATTATGACAATTTGTATTTGTTTATTTGTCTATAAACAAGCAATAAACAGAGGGCATATGTGGCCATGAACAACGTGTTTTGTTGTGTTGTGCTGTCCAGAAAGCAAAACTACGCTTTAAACAAATCTTTTTATTTGGCCTACACTTACTGTTGTGTTTATTCTTGGGTAACCTAAGGGAAATGCTGGAAGACCTGGCAGAGAGGGTGATATTGGATTAGTCGGAGAGCCCGGACACCAGGTACTACAAAAAAGACTGCTAAACTGCTTTTCATTGTCTGTAAAGCAATGACATAATAAACTATTCTATTATATTCTATCCCTCACCTCAAACTAGCATTACAATAAATTTCATACCACCGTGGACTGTCCACCAGATAACCATACTTTATGTCTTGGTGTTTTAAGGGCCATAGAGGACCTCCAGGCAATAAAACAGACGTAAGGAGTTCTATAAGTTTGTTATATTCACATAATTATGTGCTAGCTTTATTTTAACACTGCTTAGTCAAGAAATATCAAATATAAACTTGCTTGCTTTCTCTTCTTTTTTGTGTGAAGATTTGCCACCTGCTGCCTTATATCCGTGAGAATTGTGGTGAGTACAATATTATCTATATCACCACAGTATTTTAATCTGTCCATACCTGCTGTTCCTTACTATATTAGTTCATGTTTTATAAAAAAAATGTATATAAAAGCTTTTGGTTGATAAATGTTCTTGTTGTATGCTCTCTCCTAAACAGTATGCTGTAATGGTAAGTAGCTACACTTTGTACAGTCCCAAGCGGTATGCTAATGAGTTAAACATATGATAGCATATAGAAAATAATATTGACTGTTTTTTCAATTGCTAACACACATCTATACATGTCACACAATTTCTGAAACCTGTCACTCAAACGTCATACCTCCAAACAAAATCTGCAAAACCATAAACTAATTCTTAGTTTTAAATGTGCAAACACTCATTGCTTTACTGAACACCAACTAATCGTTGCCTTAGTAGGCCCATAAACAGATACGCGTACAATTCTTTGAAAAACTGTGTTTTTTAAGCTATACAGCTTCAAGAGATTTGAATGTTTGCAGGTCAGACTGACTGCCCAGTCTATCCCACTGAGTTGGTCATAGGCTTGGACATGTCCGAGGATGTGGACCAGCGGGCGTTTGAAAGGATGCGCAGCAGCATGTATGACCTGTTGAAGGACATCTCCATTTCTGAAAGCAACTGCCCCAAGGGAGCACGGGTCGCAGTGGTCTCCTACAACTCCAACACCAAACACCGTATCCGTTTCTCAGACTACAGACAAAAGGACAAGCTCTTGGAGTTAGTGAATGGCACTACCCTCGAACGCAGCTCGAGCAGGCGCAATATTGGTGAGGCCATGCGATTTGTGGCAAGGCACTCCTTTAAACGAACCAGATGGGGTGCGCTGATGAGGAAGGTGGCCATCTTCTTCTCCAACGGTGCCTCTGAGGACGCCAATGCCATCAACACTGCCATGCTGGAGCTCAAAGCCAATAACATCCAAACTGCAGTGATCGCCCTTAGAAACACCCCTAATGTCCAGCGTGCATTTGAGGTAACACTGCTCAACTTGCCCAGTTTCATAAAAGATGAGGGACTTTATATTAAGACACTATGGGTAGATTTAGACTGGATCTTGCCAGAGAATTGCAAAATATCAAGACGCTTGAGATGAATGGACCAATCATCCATTGCTTGTCTTTATAGGCAGATGACACAAGAAGCTTTATAGTGCAAACTCTTCGAGAGGGACCAGACCAGTTAAATCAGCTGATGAAGATCCAGCGCTGTGCCATCTGTTATGGTAAGTCTGCCAACAGAGGCATCCAGGAACCATATTGAGTTTTTGTAACTGCACATATATAAGCACATGAGGAGACACACAGTTACAAGAACGTATCCATTCACAGGGTGGTGGTAGCATAGTGGCTAAGAACGTTTATCCAAAGCAACTCACATGTCAGTTTTTGGGTCATTCTATGAAACGGGTGCCTTTTCCACTATAAAAATGTCAACATTTTCATTTTTATCCACATTAAATACATGATCACCCTCCAAAAAAATCATATTCACCCACCTCAGGCATACTTTTTTTCCACAATGAAATATAATGGATTGAAATATAATAAATGTGATGGGGTGGTATGTGACAGGGTGGTAGATTTCATAATAAAATGGCTCTAGTCTCTGTGCTGTGGAATTTTGGATTGATGCCAGGGGAGAGCCGGGACGATTGAAACGCGGGACAAATGAAACATTCCAGTTTTCTTTGAGTGCAATGATGATAGACAGACATCCTTTGTCAAAACATAGAGCCTTTTAACCTCCTTCTATCAGCCAAATATCTTCCTGTTATGTCCTTTTATCATGGAGTTACAGGCGATAAAAGGCGAGTTTTGATGGCTGAAAGTAAACTTCATCAGCGGTTACATTTTTTCGATTATTAATATTATTCATTTTTAATTTAAAGGTTCACTTCCTGCTTATTTAGTAGACCATTTAGTGTTCTCCACAATCCCAGACTTTCATATTGCATGCTTGTTCACATGAAAAGCAAAACCGGCTATAAGGGCATATGTCTATGTCGGGACGATTGAAACAGCTGTTTGTTTCAATTGTCAAATGCACAAATATCTGTGTTTATACAATAATTTATGCATCTGGAGGTGTCAGTTGTAGTTGGTGCTAGAATCATCTTTTAAACTCTGTCTTTTCTTTTAACTGTGAAGCACTTTGGAAGTAATGTGCTATACAAATTAAAATTACGTACTTACTTACTTACTTACTAGTTATCCAGTAACAGTCAAGTTTTTGACTTAACATACATGCCTTCAATTAGAAATGTCATTTGCTGAACAATGATAGTGTTACAACTATAATAAAAAAACAGTTATTCCTGTCTAATTTGCGTGATGGGGTGGTAAGTTTAAGCTTGACGGACACCCTCATAGTAATGAAAAAACAACAAATAAACATTGTAAAAGAATGTCAGAATTCTGGTCAGAGCCGGTTTTGTACACTGGTTGGCACCTGCCACGTTGGCATGATTTACGTTCGTATGTTTTAGTATAACAGGCTTTGCCTTAGGTTTTGACTCTGAGATGGATTGAGGAAGCGACTCGAGGAGCATCTTCTGTCGGGAAGCTCAAATAGCCCGCTTCTAATAGATAGATAGTTAGATAGATAGATAGATACTTTATTGATTCCCAAGGGGAAATTCAAGATAATGAATAACAACTATGACTGTTAGACTGTGCAATTTTAGGCTACTGTTCGAGACTTAGCCTGTGTTCTGTGATTCATTGTTTTACCATCTACAATAAATCATCATTCAATCACCGATCCTGATCCCGCCGTCAAGCTTTATTGACCATCTTCAATACAGGCATTAGAACTAAAACACAACGCAACCAGGGAATCCAACAGATGTAAATGTCATGTCGGTCAACCCGGACACCTGAAAAGGGCCATGCACTTGTGAAAAATGGTTAAAAATAGTGTGATACTCTTTGATAATAGTATTTTCTTGTAAATCATGTTAACAAGAACCCTTGAATTATTAGCGTTAGGCTTTAGAAGCACACTTTGTAAATGTAAATCAGGTTTTTAGGCCAAGTTTACTTGTGTATACAAGGAATTTGGTCTCTGCATTTATCCCATCCGTGAATTAGTGAACACACAGAGCTCACAGTAAACACACACAGAGGTGAAGCACACACTAACCCTGAGCAGTTAGCTGCCTTGCTACAGCAATGCTCAGGGAGCAGTGAGGGGTTGGGTGCCTTGCTCAAGGGCACTTTGGCTCTAGTTTGTGCCTTATGCATCTCATCAACTGTTGTGGACGCAAATGATGCCTGTTTCATAGAATGACATTTTACAAGGGCAAGTCTCCCCAGAGCAACTTGGGTTAAAGGAGAATTCCTGCGATTTTTCACATAGATCTCTCTTTCTCGAGGTCACAGAGTACAGTCAGTATGGAAACTAACAAAAACAATAGGTTCTATCTAGCTTGAGTTGCTGCAGCCAACAGCTAGAGCAGCTACAGTACTATATCTGGGGGCATGTTCATGAGAGGGAGACTTGCCCTTGTAAAAATTGACTTTTTTTGTAAGTTGCTTTGGATAAAAGCATCAGATTAAACTGCCATTATGTAATTAAAGGTCTTGATCTCACTCTGACACTGCATGACCCACCGTGCCCATGTTATTTCTGTTCACAAAAAAAGGTGCATTTCTTGAACATTTAATGAAATGCTTATGCCAAATGTAAAAAAAGGTTTCATTCAGAACTTATTTCAAACTACCAATGTAGTTTAGATCACAAATACACTATAGAGCTGGGAGCAGCACTCTTGTTATTCATATGATCTCAAATAATCATTTTCTCTAGAAGAGCTATGACTAAGGTAGATTGAAGCAAATTGCCTTGCTGTTTGATGAAGATACATTGTGTTTGTATCTCCAGATTTTTGCCAACCTGATCCAGAATGCAGTGACATCGACCTGCTAAAACTGAATGTAGACTTGGATCTTGATCTGACGTTGCTGGTGGATGGATCTCGGACAATGAAAGCAGATGAGTATGTGGCAGTGAAAGAGCTGTTGGCTTCGGTCCTGGAGCAGATAAAAGTGAGTGAGCAGCCAGAGAGGTCAGACAAACAGGCCAGAGTGGCTCTGTATCAGACATCCCCCACTTATCACCCAGATGGACGGTTGGGAACAGACAACCCAGTGCAGAGGGAGTTTGACTATACAACCTACTCGAACACCGAGGACATGAGGAGACACCTCTTGGAGGACGTACACCAGGTTGGTGGCAAGGCGGGTCTGGGACACTCCGTGGAGTGGGTCATCGACAAAAGCACCGCGGCCCCGAGCCCACGCAAGCACAAGATGGTGCTGGCTGTGGTGGGTGAGGAGACCAGCGGGTGGGACAGAGCCAAGCTCGACCAGGTCTCAAGGATGGCCAAGTGTCAAGGAGTGGGGGTGTTCGCTGTGACGACCGGACGCAAATTCAACGCCCAAGTGAAGGAGCTGGCCAGTTCCCCGCTGGATCAGCATATCCTCCACTTGGGGGAGGGGGAGCCAGGACAGAGGGAGTACGCACGCCGCTTCCTGCAGGCTTTCTTGGGTACTCTGAAAAGTAAGGAGCATAGGCTACACCTCACTTTTTTGTAACAGCAACCAGTGCTGCATTTCAAGTAAATTCTAAAAATAATTGTTCTTGCAGAGAATGAAAAACTGTAAACTTCCGATAGCTGTTTCTGACATAATGACTGGCCTCGAGTTATTGGTTGAATAAATGCCAGTCTATCTCAGGTTGCTATTATTGCTTACCCTCCAACAAAAAAAAATTGTCAAATATCAATACATCAGCCCTTATGTGGTAATTAGCATGTATAATAGAGGCAGAGAGAAGCCACTAACTCCACATAAGGACATTAAGTCCGTTGATGTTTAGTCTGACTAACAAATTCCAGAATCATTTTTTTTCTTTTAATCTTTTATAGGCTTCACTATCATTAATCCATCTTAGACATAGTACTCTGCCAATGCCACATGTGCTCCTGCTGCAAGACCACAAATGAACCTTGTCGCTCTTCCTGCAGGAGGATTAAATGATTATCATGTACCGGGGATGTGTGTCGGACGACCAGGTACTCTTGGCCCACAGGCAGCAGTTGGACCTAACATTGAGAGGTAAAACGGGAGTGGGAGTAGGATGTATATATATTTCATTTCATTTATGCATTAATTAAGAAGTGAATGAAAGATCTTTTTGAACTTCAATTATCATGAGAATGGGTAGGCCAAATTTATATCGAACATGAAAGCAATTTCTTTCTGTTGCTAGTGTTCCTTTTCCTGTATACCTGGAAGCAGAGGACCGCCTCAATGACCAAAGGACTCCAAAATACGTTCCTCCCGTAGAGAATCGTGTTGTGATCAGGCCAGGTATGTATTTGGAGGCTAAAGGTACATTTCTCAGCCACTGTTCAGATCTAGTGTAAAGATTAGAACCTGTGCCAACAACCTTCTAGCACCACCAATCATATAAAGGATTTCCAACCCACATTCAAGACTGTATTTTGTTCCTATAAACTGTACCTGGACAGCAGTCTTGAGCAAAGATGACGTTCTTCAAAATAAATGTAAATATGTTTAAAAAATGGTAACATTCAGTTTCTTTCACATAATGTATGTTATGTGTATGTTATAGTATGTTATGATTTGTAGTTATTTTTAATGTGATTAAATAGCCTTGCCAGTTTCTTTTATCAATCAGTTTTTCTTTCATTATTTTGCTTAGCAGGAAGGACGAGAACATCTGATGGAACTCACTCACACGCTCCCGGTATATACAGGAGAAAACGTATATACAAGAAGAACGGAAGGCCCAATGTGTGAAAACAAGCTGCCATGAGTCTTAACATGAGCGGAATCGGTTAAATTAACAAGAATCATTTTCCTGGAATCATCAAGATGCATTTAGAAAGTGGCATATTTTTTAGATAACTTAAATATTGAAAAGAAAATGTTGCTAATACACATTATGGTAAATATATATATGGGATAAAATGACATATGAAGGACAAAAGATTGAAGTGTTTCATTTACCTGCTGTGGAATGTTAGGATAAAACATTATTGTCAATGCACTTACTTTTCATGGAAAATAAATACATAGAATGTTCAAAAGACTGACAGAATTGTTTCATTAACCTGTTGCAGAATGCCAAGAGGTGCCCTCATAAGGCTGTAACAAGCAAACTGATGCCATATTAAGCCACATGGTGCCATCACAGGGTGTTTATTTACCATTGACATGATGACCGATGTAGGTGCTTGGAAAATCATATTTACAGAATATTGAGGTTACGGTTTCAGATGGTGCGGTCTGAAGTGGCCAATTCAAGGGTTAGCATGAATCTAATTAACGCCACATTCACTATTATTTCGTCACAAGCAGTTAACCAAAATAAGCAAATCTGCGCAAGAACATTCTCCAAAATAAAAGGGCAGTTTTGCATATTCAGTGACATCTAACTCCATAGCCACACATTAACATTCACAATTTACACTGATTATTTTAAATATGTGCGGACATTTTTTTTTTCCATTTTGTAACACTAATAATTCATGATTGTTGTGAAATTGCTCACGTTGCAAACATTTGCACTTTTTGGCAAAACGTTTTTTTTTTTTTTTTTTTAAATGGATCCTAGGAGCTTACATTATATTAATTCACTTTACACACATTATGTACAGGTACAGTAGCCTCTACAGCACTAACTGAGGTGACAGAGCGAGCTGGAGACTCTTATTTCCAGACTTTGACAATTCCATCTCTGGAGGAGGTGACTATGAAGCCCTGAGTGGTCTGGAAGGTGGCGATGTCAGTGATGATGTCATGATGACCGACGGGAAGCGATTCGGGGCCTCGGCGAGGGGCGTCCTCAGTCGACCCGCTTTTCTGCTTACTGTGGATTTCCTATAGTGTGTATGTGAGGGAGAGAGAGAGCGAATGAGTGAGAGAGGGGTATACATTAAGAGAGAGAGGTCTATTTTCCCATTTTATGTCACCAACTCAATTCAATTCAATTTAATATCACTTATAGAGCAGCAAAACATTGCACATGAGCTTTACAGAGTGTTAAACAATCAAAGAAGGCCCATGAGTAACCAACTGTTCTCAAATAAACAAGAGTCAGAAAAAGCCTAGCTTGGCTCACACACCTGAACCACTTCTGTGCCCTCAATGATCTTGCGATTGTAGAACACTGAAGGGCAGTGAAGCGAGTCATGAGCCCCTCCTGCAACGATGTAGGACCTCTCTGGGTAGGCCAAGTCCCAGAACCTGCCAACCGCAACACATCCCATCATGAGACAGAACAAATGATTCATATAAAGAAATAATCATTATAGAGGTGTCTGCAACTACACTTTCTGTTGAGTGCAACTGTAACAAAAGCATGATATTCTGCAAGACATTCAATTGTATTACAGTGGTAGCATCATAGGAGAAGTGCTATAGATTAAGACAATGTGTACAGTTATATAGTAAGTAAGGAATGAGACTGTACAAACAAGACTTTTTTTTACGTGGTACAAGACCTAGTTTGAAGATATGGGTAAGCTCTTCTGACACCGATAATTACCAATGGATATCCATAAAATCTCACTGTTGAAAATATGCCTGACATGCTAAAAGCTTCTACACAAAACACTGAGCTCATAGTTTTGAGAACATTGTGGAACTGAGATGTGATGTAATCGACACAAACCGGATTCTCATGTCTGAGCCAGCAGTCAGCAGCAGTGGGTTTCCATCCGCGGGACTGCAGTAGATCCCATGAACACTGTGAGGAGATGGCTGCACAAGACAAAAAAAAATGGACATTAGGAGACAGAGAGGGACACCAGAAAGAGTGCAGTGACTGTTATAAAGAGTATTCTGTTAGATGGCCAATGACAGGCAGCCACTTTTCCCAGGCTCAACGGAAGGGGAAGAGGGACACAGTACCTGCATCTCAGAGAGCGGGGGAGCTGAGCTAGCCCAGAGAGTGAACTTCCTGTCTCCTGTCTCCATGTCCCACATGGACACCTCGTTGTTCCCTTGGACGGCTAAAAAAAAAAAAAGTGTCAAAGGGAGTCAACAGTGACTAGGAGCAAAGGCTGACATGGCATCCTAACTGCATCCAAGTGAGTGACTGTTGTGTAGCAATGGATGCTCTCTGTCCAGACTGAATCCTTTAAAATAGCCCTTCTATTGTCTCATATTTCTTGCTCAAAACAGCAGAGCAACGTGAGTGCTACACATCACTGCTTTGCTTTCCAGCTTAACAGTTAGACACGAGAGGCAGATGGACATACCTGCTATGACAGAGGACTGGTAGAGAGGGTGCATGAGCAGCCGTCTGATTCGTGCTCGTGCCGGGTGGGAGTGGTTAGATATGGGCAGCTGGAACCTCATGTCCCAGCAAGCCATGGTGCCGTTACTTGTGCCTGGGAGTGGAAGAGGAAAGTGGAACAAGAGGATCTTTTAAATTAAGCATCGTCATATGTATGTATGTCGTTTGTATGTACGCACGTACATACATACGTACATATGTATGTATGTATATACATATATATAGGCCATGACAATACAGATTCAATTAAAAGTAGAACTAAGGTGATTGACCACTAATTTCTAATGTTAACTAATCATTCATAAAGCATCAGCAAACTACTCAAAGACATATATACACATAGATACCTGAAGCTAAGGTTTTGTTTTGAGCTTTGTAAGGTCAGATTGAATGAATACTACTGGACGCAAGAAAGCCCCCCTGTAAATAAAGCTCCACAATGCGCTCAAGAGCTGACGCTCACCCACACTCAGCCAGCACTGGTGCATGTCCACAGCAAAGGAGGTGATGAGGCCCAGACGGAGGTCATGGCGGAGCGTCCAGGCATTGCTGTTGCTGCGCAGGTCCCAGCCCACCAGGGATCCGTTCACGGTGGCGTACGCCAGCACCGACTGAGCCCCCGAGTTAAAATGGTGGACGTCCACCACACAACCATCATCCTTTTGGTCTAGAAACCTGGAGAGGTTCACAAACACAGCTTAATACAGAACAGTTGACAAGAGAGTGACGAGTACACCGGTCATGTACATATTTTCAATTTTGCCAAGATACTCTGTCTATGGGTAGCATATTCTTTTTATCATTTCATTTGTAGCCCATCATCTTTATTTCTTTATTTTTTATCATTACTGGTGATAGGCCATTTAGCATAAGCCTGCTCACCATCAACAGACTAAAAAGGAAAAGCCTCTAGCTATTTACTGTTGTTGGTAAGATAAACTGTTTTGTAAATAGGGAATACAGGCCTTGGCTTTCAAAACAGAGTTTTACATATGGTCAACCGTGAGCTCAACACTGAAATGCCAAACGTAAGTCTCAGATGTGCTGATGTGGGAAGTGTGCTGATAATTAAATGCGGACAGAGGTTATGTCACAGTAATAATAACAACTTGTTGAGAGACTGTCTGATGGTCAAGGATTTTCAGGCTTTGTTTGGGTTAGCTGGTCTATAGCTAAATTTAATACAACAGGCTAACTGGAGGCATCATGACAAAGGTTAAGCTGTTGGCTGAGTTCCAGTAGTTTGTTGTGTTGCACTCTGTCTTTTACCTATGTTGTCTTTTATGTCTTAACTATTCTATTTTATGTGCTTTACTTAACATTTTTTAAACTACTGCTCTTTTAAGCTTTTATGTACTCTTTACTTTTGTTTATGTAAAGCACATTCAATTTTCCCTGTGTATGAAATGTGCTATACAAATAAACTTGCCCTCCCTAAGTTAAAGAAAGACACATGTAATGTTTATGCGTGTTTAGTCTGAGAATGGATGACACACACAACAGCTGGGTGCAGCTGTATTTGTCTACTTCCAAAAAGTGTTAACAAAAAAAGAGCATATCAAACAGTCTGGTGCAAGACAAAATTTACATGCTACCCATTTACAGATGAGCAGTAGAACATAGCGTCCAAATCAAAAATGCAGGGTTCCCACTAAGTCGAAATAATAAAATCCCATGACCTTTCCTTTTGTCAGGGAAAGTCAAGGAAAGGGATTTGACTATATAATGAATGGTACAAAATACTGACCAATGATTTCTGAGTAGCCGCGTAGCGTTCAAGAATCTTTTTAGAGCGGGAGATGAATATATGGGCTACTCAAGCTGTGGTTATTAGCAGTAAAGCTAATAATCAGATATACACCAAGTCTGCATGGAAATAATTGTTGTATTAATGTATTTTGGCAAGTACATTTTATGAAATATTTGATGAAATATATTTGGATTAATGTATTTTGGCAAGTACATTTTAAACTGCTACAACAAAATGTCCTGATATTCTATGACTTTTCCCCAAAAATGATTAAATTCTCTGACTTTCCATGTCTGGAATAGACTGTCCAAAATTCCATGATATTCCAGAAATTCCATGACACGTGGGAACCCTGAAAATGCCTCATCAAAAGCACCCACCTGGTCTGAAAAGGTTGCACCTTTGGCGATTTGGGGGGTTTGTTGGCCTCAATGGCCAGCAGCTGAATAGATCCATTGTCTGAGGCGACAGCCAGGTAATGCGAGCCCTGACAGAACGTCAGGGTTTTCACGTGTCCCCCAATGCGGGAGTAGGTCAGCACAGACCTGAAATCCAAACCATTTGCACAGTCACTGTTACTCTCCTCATGAAAGCAATGCTGTTCATTATGCAGGGTGCAGCACAGTACAGTGCAATTAATATAGTGCCTCATATTTCATATCCTGTAACAGACAACAAAGTCAGTGTGAATATTCACTGAATTCTGAATACTGCAATTTCCAGACTATTTACTAAGGTTAAACATTAATTTGCAAAATTTCTTTTTAAATTTGCATAAAACACTGTCCTGTGGTTTTAAAACACATCTACTCTTAATGTTGACTGATGCCAAGTCATGACTGTTCAGTCCAGCCCAACGTTTCTTGCTGTACCTGGTTGTAGTGGTCTTGCCCTCCATCTTCTGGCTGTCCCAGATCTTGACAGTGCCGTCATTGGAGCAGGTGGCAAAGATGGAGTGCTCGTCGGAGACACGGATGCGGTTCACAGCGGACTTGTGCTCATGTAGGTGAGCCACCAGCAAGCCTTTGGGGTGCCACCCTGAGACAACAACAAACCAAATCAGCACAAACAGCCTATATTTCATTGTGAGCATTGGGCACGTTAGTGCCTCAGTGATGATGATTGTTTTGAAAGGAGGCCAGCCAGGCTATATGTGCTTGACCAGATGTTTCCTGGTGATGGTCATCAAAAGGTTTCTCAAGGCGATAGTCAAGGTGTAGGTGATGCATTAATCAGCAGCTCTCATGCAGTTTATTAGTCAAGAGAATTTGGGCAAGTAATAAAAGGGTATATAATATATAATGATCTATTCTGAAATCTTAAATGGCCTGTCCCACTCCTGAATTCGGATGCAGTTTCTGTGATCTTTAAGCCCTGTAGTAATGATTGTCTTGATGGATACTATGTGTATTGGTCATCTGTCTAAGCAATCAGGGTTGAAGGCAGTGGTGTCACTAGACCCAGAACTCTACTGGGGCACAGTCCAGTCTAATGATAATAATAATCTGCTGTCAAAGAGGCTAGTTAAAAACCTTAGTTTATTTACTTGGGCACAGCAGTTGGGGTACGTGCCCCAGTAAAAGGGGTCTAGTGACGCCCCTGGTTGAAGGGGTACTAAATGATAACGGTCAAACATGAAACGATTTGAGGTGTGTACAGGTGGAGTGAGAGTTGGGTTTACCTGGCGGCGGCGGCCTGCTCTCCCACTCGGCGCTCTCCATCATCTGTTTGGCCATGCGCTCGGCCGTGCACTGCTCCCTCTTCTGCTGCACCAACTGCTGCAGCTCCGCCTTGCACGTGGTCAGCCGCCGCTGGTACGTGGACGTGCCGCCCACAGACTGGGCCACCTGGACAGAAGGTGGCGCTGTGGACTTTCTGGGCTGGCTGCCCTCGGTCAGCTTTAACACAGATTACAACAACGTTAGTGGAATCATTCAGAGCAGTAGTGTAACAGTAGTCAGCCGGAACAGCAGCTGTACAGTGAATACGTAACCACCCTGCTGGAACTGCCGAAAGAGACGTGCTAAGTATAAGTATATATACACTCTTTTGATCCCGTGAGGGAAATTTGGTCTTTGCATTTATCCCAATCCGTGAATTAGTGAAACACACACAGCACACAGTGTACACACAGTGAGGTGAAGCACACACTAATCCCGGCGCAGTGAGCTGCCTGCATCAACAGTGGCGCTCGGGGAGCAGTGAGGGGTTAGGTGCCTTGCTCAAGGGCACTTCAGCCGTGCCTACTGGTCGGGGTTCGAACCGGCAACCCTCCAGTTACAGGTCCGAAGTGCTAACCAGTAGGCCACGGCTGCCCCCCAAAGCTGCTGCTAGCAACAGATGTTAACACCCATGGCTTCTAGCCTCCTAGCACCCAATCCGAGGAGTGGCCAGTTCAAGTGTGTCAACTGTGCTGCACGAGTGCACGTTCATGCAGTGTTTGTGAGATCATGTTAGCTTGGGTGGGCCCTGGCCATCTGACATCCCAAACAATTTCAAACACAGCTGCACATGGTCAACCTCTCTTTGGATGCAAGCACAGCACGAGATTAATTAGTGCAATAACCCCATGCATGATCATTAAAAGGCACAAACATAATCCTTTGAGAACAGAATGGAAATGGCTTTGATGATTGCGGTGTCTTGAAATTTGCTCATACTACTTGTTTCAAACACAACAGCAACAGCTGCTTTTAATAAACTAAATCACCACATTGATATACCCGAGGATTGGATTGATGGCTCATCTGGCTCAACATCAAACAACAAACAAGTTCATTTTATTAAATGACTTTTCACAAGTTCTTCAAGTATCCTTGTATTTTAAATAAACAATCAATACAAATTTATTTTTACATCATCAAAATATGCCAACCATGTTTAAGAAATAAACATTGTGGCAACTGCTAAACAAACAAACTTGAGCAGCTAACCCTTGGGGACAGAGGATAAGGAGAACAATATGGAGACTAAATGGAGGTGAAGAAAAGGAGAAGAGAAAAGAGAATCGTATGTCAAAGAATATCAGTTGATTATGATGGGTTATCACCCGGAGAGAAGAAATACTCTTTTCTGATTGGCAGGTGGGGTGGCTATTAATTTTGAATAATGAGACACCTATCAAGTAGATCTGGCAAAAAAAAAAAGTTAGATGACCATTCCATATCAATGCTTATGAATGGTAACTATAACAACCATAGTAGGACAACAGTTGAGCCAGGAAGCAAGCTTCGCAACAATGTTATCAACTGTAAACAAGCTAACTGTCCATCCTATCGCTGTTAGGGCCAAACAAAGTTGTACAACAAAGTTATCTTTTTTTTAAACGAAACTGCTAGTGTCCTTTACATGCTGTAAAAGCATGACTATTGCCTATAATGGCAACCGGGTGATAAGCGGGATTACGCCCTTCGAGGTGTCCTGTTGTACGGAATTAATGGACTCGGGCTGAGGAAACTCCCTGACGTGCAGTTCTTTGCCTCCCCCTCATCCATTCATTCTGTATAATAGGACACCCTGGTGGTCGTTATCCCTTACATACATCAATCAGGGCTAAGAAGCAATGCTATTGTACAGCCAACAGCGCCTAAGCACCAGGTCCTGATGGGTCCACTGAGCCAGCTGTCTGATGTCTAGCTGGAATAAAACCCAAACATACCGTGGGTGGTGCAGGAGCTGAGGTCGGAGGTTCCAAGGATCCAAACATGCTCTTCCACTCCTCATTCACATTGGAGTCCTGCTTTGTGTGTTTCCGGGCTTGTGGAATAACACAAGAATAGTAACTGTTATTAGTCATTTTATTTTGATGACTGTGGTCTTTTTGTTTTGCTAAAACATCATTCTATATTTATCTTCCATTATCATCATGTAGACAAAATGCTACAGAATTAAAATAACAATTTCATGACTTTTCAATGCAGACACCTGGTAACACATTACATGTTCTATGCTCAAAACAGCACAGTAGTGTGTAAAGGACAAAGTGAAAGCTGATCTATACCACAGAACCCATTCTGAACTTGATTTGTTGCTTTTTTGTGGTTTTAAACGTCTGCTTTGTTCTGTGGCACCCACTACAAAAGCAGTACAGGAGCATATGACATAAAAATGCACCTCAGAGTGTCTAGTAAGGTACTATTGTTTTATGTCACAAATTGGCCATATTTTTATTTCAACTTATTTATTTAACTTAACTTTAAGCTATTTTAACTAGTGCACTTTATGCCACATCAGGGTGGGAAGCCAAACTACAGGGAAATGCATCTAGTTCTACAGAGACACGTGTTAACCATTAAGTGGGTTATTGTATTAGTCCAGTCACCAGCAGCAGTCCAACATTCCAGCAGGACACTTCCATGCGACTGTAACATACCAACTGCAACAAAAGGGTGCTGTTAGCAGCCATTTACACTGCAGGAAATGATAGTGTTCTGAACATATTTCCCATTGCTACTCCAAGAGATACATAATCTTTTAGTATCTAGTAATAAACCTCATGCAATTAACAGGATATAGCTTCCACTCTCCAAGGGCTAGTGAAATATTGTTAAATGGCACAAACTGAATCATTTGAGATGTTAGAATGAGATTTGGCTTGATAATATAAAATTGGCTCATATTGCTTGCTTCAACCGAAAACCAATAACAACAAATGAACACCATGCTATTAAGGAACTAAATCACATTGATATACCAGAGGAAGGATTGATGAGATCCGCTGTAAATTAGGAAATGAAATGGCTTGACTCAACACCAACAAACAAATACATACAATATCCTTTAACACAGCGGTTCCCAAACTTTCCCCCCGCGTACCACCGCCTACATTCCGACTCGGCTCGCGTACCCCCACCATCCGACATATAGACATATAAACACATAAAAACGTAACGCATTCTATAACCCCCCCCGCGTTGACAATAGTTGTCCGTTAACCGGTTTTAGGTGCGTGCATTTGGTCAGTTAAAAAGTTATGAAAAGTAGCCTGCATAGTAGCCTAACTACATCCACATACAATATCTTATAATAGGCCTACAACAACGCCTGACAAGGATGTATTCGTTTGGATAACATTAGGCTATACAGCCTAGAAAGGCTAAACTTAGGCTACCTTCAGTTTGTTAAATGTAAAGCCTAGCTCAATGTTACCTTTCTTGCCCATACAGAGTTTATAAATTATATCCTTTAATTTCATGTTTCCATATCATTATGACCTGATTCGAAATTATGTATTTATTCATGAATTAATTACAAAAGATTTAACATTTTCATTTTACACCTGTTCGCCATAGCCCTTTTCATCTCGCGTACCCCCTAGAAGCAGCTTGCGTACCACCGGGGGTACGCGTACCACAGTTTGGGAATCCCTGCTTTAACAGAACCACCTGCACTCTCTTCCACTCTCTCCTACTTCTTCAATAAGTACACAACTTAAACGCAAAGGTCTGCTTTAAATAGAACAGAGATATGTTTTCTTAGTGTCATTTTCCAAATGAACCTTGGCAAGTTATTTTAAAACAGTACTCTTGTATTTTAAATAAACAATCATCAATTCAAATGCATGTTTATTTCACTATATGTCATAGGAGCAAACAGATGAGGAATCATTGGCACCATACACACCTCTCTTGTCTTCTGAATCTAGTTTGGGTTTCACAAGGTCCACCTGGCGGCCCGTGATGCCCAGCGTTCCCAGGTCAATAATGCCGCTCTGGGTGCTGTCACTCAGGTGACTCTGGTCCACAATATTGGCCTTGGCTTTGTTCGACTTTAGCATGAAGTCTTTAAGAGCGAGGAGCTTGTCTTCTTCAGCCTCAGTCATTCCCTACAAAAACAAAAACAGTAATCATGATGGTGAGTAAACCCATAAACAATAGGCTACATATTCTTGTGTAGAAATCTGTGGTCTCTTACATACGCCTAAGAAATTTCTCCAAACAAACAACACACTCCATCACTCTGTATTAAAGAAAAGAAGAAAAAAGAAAAAATCTCCAAACCTGTGACAGAAGCTTTTTCAGCAGCTGGGCGATAGCAGGGTCTTCAGGGATGGGGCACTCGGGGATCATGCCGTTGCGCTTCTTCTGCCGCAGCAGCAGGTGGCGGAAGAGGCTGCCGATGTCTTTGGAGCGCAGCGCATAGTCGAAGATGGAGCGACTCACCGGCTCCTTCAGCACGCTCAGGAGCACGATCTCCTTGTCGATCTGACACGGTACCATGTGGACCACACCAGAGAATAAACACATTACATAGACTGTTCTGCACTGTGAATCATTAGCACTGTGTTTATCAGTAGTGTTCATGTTTATGCTTACTTAGGAGCCACTTTAATTTATGTTTAGGTTTATGCTTGCTTAGGAGCCACTTTAATTTATATTTATGCTTATGCTTGCTTAGGAGACACTTTAATCCAAATTAAAGTTAACCCTTTTATCCACGGACCTTGACAACCCATATGTCTATGACAGGGTTCCCACTCAAGGCCTTGTTTAGACGACAACAAAAACGATGCAACCGGTGATGTTTAAGGCCCTGTCGTCTATCTTTACACTTACACACCCCCCCCCCCCCCATTTTGAGTTTTTGCCGCCTACTAACAAGTTTCCACATACTTTGATTTATATTCAAGTGCTTGACCTCTTTTGAAAGCAGAGGCCTAGTAGATAATTTTGGTACCAATAGATTGACTGTGTGATGAACTGTCAGAGAGTGGCAAAGGGAAGAAGTTTTTTTTTTAGGTGGTTTTGGGAAATGAACACATTCTGCTCTCTTGGTCATTTATTTTGTCTTGGAAATACATCTGATGCCCACAACCAGGTCTTGTGAATCTGTATGTCAAAGTAAATCAATACAGAATGAAATATGAATACTTTAGACCATTATTTGCCACGGTATGCTCATGCGTTTTGTAAAATGCCCTATGGAAACTCCCCATAGGACTTTTGGTTACCCAAAATGCATACTGACAATAAAAGGCTTACTGTGACAACCTCTTGGTGTAGAAGCATAATCCTGGTCTCAAATGAAAGGTAACACTTTGAGGTTTCTTGTATACTATTTGGAATGTATGTGAGGGGTTCTGATTTCAGAGCAGCCGTGCAGCGTTGAAGAATCTTTTACTTTTTTAGAACGAGGATGGATAAATGGGCATTGAATAAAAGTTGGGCTACTCACGCAAGCAGTAAAGATAATAACCAGATAATATGAAATATATTTGGATTAATGTATTTTGGCAAGTACATTTTAAACTGCTACAACAAAATTCCCTGATATCTCATGACTTTGCCCCAAAAATGAAATAAAATAAAATTAGCTGACTTTCCATGTCTGGAACAAACTTTCCAAAATGTCATGATATTCCAGGAATTCCATGACCTGTCGGAACCCTGCTATCACAATAACAATTTGTACAATATGGCTGCACGATCTGATCTCAAGAGGAGGTGGAAGTGCTGCTACCTGTATGATGGGCTGGGTGATGAAAGGTGTGAGATGGGGCATCAGCTTGCAGTAGACATCAGCTATGTTCAGGTGCTGAGCCACCACTGTGATGAAGCCCACAGCCCCATAACGGATCCATAGGTTGGGATGGCACAGGAAAGGTGCTGGCAGAGGAAAGCAAAGGTCTAGCTCAGAACAAAATGTTACACTAACACATACTTATTACACGGCTCTTCACAAGGCAAGCTCCATTGACTTGAATGGGATTCAAGGAGGAAAGGACCACTTAAAAAAAAAAAAAAATGACCGCCGTCAATGGCAACGGAGTTTGTGCTTCTAATTCAGGTATTTCATATCATATCACTACGCAAGGACTGGAACTTCATTCAAAAGTGAAAGCAGACAGTTGATCAGCTGTGTTCTAAAGAATGTTTGATTCAAGTTCAGCGTTTGTTGTTGCAAACTATTTGTTTCTCAGCAAATGCCACGATGAACGGTAACAAATAGGCTAGGCTGTGTAGGCTAAGAGTTTATTATTTCGTTTTGGCAAGTAGCCATGTAATAGTGCTAGTCGGGGTCTGGTTCACCCTGAAGGGACTTATTTTCACAATAATTACCAGCGTTCTATACATTATCCCTTACATAAAATCACAGCATATCATTGCTATGTGTCCTTGTACATTATCATCTTTGGATTAACTTAGTGCATATGTTACTGAACTGTGTGATGTGATGCTTTCTGTGTGTGTGTGTGTGTGTGTGTGTGTGTTTAAAGTTGTATGTTTTTGAGTTTAGAAAACTTCCATGAATGCGGTGTTACACAGTGTCGTCATAGAGCAATCTACAGCTATATTTGCAATTTGCTACAGCGATCCAAAGTCAAGCTTGGAGCATTCACTTGGGAACACCATACAGTGCTGAAAAGGCCAACAGCAATCCTCATGCTCGTGAGCTCGTCCCTTTTCCTCACCGATGTCGCAGACAAACTCGTAGATGTGTGGCTTCTGGAGCAGGCCCAGCTGGCACATGCAGGTGAGGGCGTTGAGGGCCTTATAGATGACAAACTCCTCGGCATCACTCAGGCCCTGCTGCAGGAGAGGCTTCAGGATGGACGAACTCTGCCAGCCCACGTAGGCTGCAACACCTGGGGAGGGACGAGAGGCATTACACAGTTGAAAAAAAGAAAAATGTCTATGCTTGAAGTGATCAAAAAAACGTTCAAATCCATTATGTACATATATATGATGATCTATTTTCTTATCTTTAAACGGCCACAGACATGCCTGAATTGAGGCACAGTGCCTGATAATGTTACACGCTGGGCACTGAGAGTCAGAAAGAGAGGCTGGGCGCATTGCATTAGGTTAGGTAGCTCCTTTGAGTCCCATAATTATGTTTTTAAAGGAACACGGCAACTTTTGGGTAAATAAGCTGAGAGAAAGTGGAATAGAACATTATGTCCAATATTACAATATGTGGTTTAACGTTCTGCATTATGCCCAATATTCCAATATGTGGTTTAATGTTCTGCATTTCTCATTAGTGGGTCACTTTGATACTAAAAGTATGATTCTATAATGACTATGATATTTGTACTGTCCCTGTGTATATCTGTGTGTGACTGTATTTAGAAATAAACGGGAATATTATGACTTTGCAGTGTTTTACTGTTCTGCATTCAGTAGCTATCTGCTCCGGATTGCCAGGTTGCCACTAATCAGAGTCTGATTCAGTGGAGTCCAAGTGAGATGGGATGACCAACGCCATCTCCCGTCAGCCTGGAAGGATACTTAAACCCTAACTATTTCCTTGTCTAGTTAGAGCAGCTGATGGATCTTTAGGTGAAGTCATGCTGTCATGCGCATCATTGTAAATAAACGCTGTTCCTGATTCTTCATACTATTGGTCTGACTGGGTCTCTAAATCTATGGTATCAAATTACCATCAAAGCCAATTTGCCATCTACCCCAGAGTTAGATGAGAGGATACATTCCCTTCTCTTCTCTGTGTGTGCTATAACCCAGTCTGAGTCTGACACCTGCTTGTTAGCCCAGTTTAGCATAATTCACTAGAGCTGACTTACACCAGTTAGCCTATGGCTTCTAAAAGTGACTACCGGTAAATAAGACTTCCTAACAACTCAAAAATGTTCTCATTTACATGACTCAATTTTTATGTGTCTGTTTATCACACTGACATAACAACGTAAAATGAGAAACAGCAACTTTCCAAGCCGATAAATACGCTGTGTGCACTGCAGTATGCATCCTCTTATCTAACTGTGGTAGACTAAGCTAAAGTTGCCGTGTTCCTTTAAGAAACTCTGTTCAGATTGAAGGAAAAAGACTTTTCACAGAACAATGAGGGCAAAAGTCAGGGGACCACAGATAACAAAAGGGGCGTGCAAACAGGGGACGGAAATGGAACAGGATGTGTAAGGCTAGACCTTTAACAAATGTAACAGCGAGGCAGCGAGGGATCCATGGTGAGATATACCATACTCCTGTAAACGCTGGTCCCTCTCAAAATAGAGCGCCCCCCCCCCCCCACCCACAGGGGATGTGAGAAAGCAGAGCAGGACAACGGGGAGGCGGGGAGGAGAGATGGAGAGAACACAGAAGAGAATGAAAGAGAGAAAGAGAGAGAGAGAGAGAGAAGGCGAACTGAGCAGGATTACAAAAAAGGAAAACAGGGCAAAAGAGAGGGTAGAGGTTGGGAAGGTTAACAAGAGGAAAAAGGACAGGAAAGGGTAATAAAGGGCTGATATGGGTGGGGTGCATTTATGTAATATTCAGCACAATCTGTGCACATCTAGTTAGTTTCTCATAAAAGCTGGATGTAGATGAAAAAAGACATGAACAAGCAAAACAATAGCAACTGAAAGGACTGAGTGCCATACCATAATCATAGTTGAATGTATTTGTGTATTACAAGAGCATAAACATGTGCAGTACATAGTTCTGTCATCCTCAGGGCAACCGTTGAAATCACTCACCTACGATGCTGTCAAAGAAGGCTCCTCGCAGGTGCCAATCGTTCTTGTCGTTGAGGAAGGTGATCATGTGAGAGAGCAGCACGTCGTTGGCCTTCTGCCGGCCGAAGAACACGCAGAGGCGTGTGATGCCATTCTCCATCAGCGTCTGCTTGACGATGTTTTCGGGGTCACTCAGCAGGGTGACCACCTTCTGTTGCACCATCTCATGCAGGGCCTGGAGCTCTGGGGGATTGGTAGGGAGATTGTGATGGGACACGAAGGCAAAATGTGTGAGAAGCACAGTAGGAAGCGAATTGGTACATCAGGCGGTAAATCAGCTGACTATGGCCCGTTAAACAATCAACAAGCCCATTAAGTAAGTCCACGGAGGCACGTTTTGGTGCAATTTCAGTACTTTGTGACCAGAGAGCTGAGGAACGTAAATTACCTGAGTCGTAGTTTTCATTTGGATGCAGGGTCTCCTCTACGTCCTCACCGTTCAGGTCATGCTCTGCGTTTAAATTATTCTCCTGCACCAGCTCCAGGAAGCGCAATGCTGTCTCAGCCAAATGAGCAATGTTCTCTGGAAGATGAGGAAAACATAAGCAATTTTGTAGGACTCATTGCCTACCTATTTAAATACATTTTAAAAGGGATCTGAAAAACAAAAGCTCCACATTAACGCCTGATTTACCTATTTCATTTTGTCAATTAAGTCAAAGTTAAAGCCACTCTTAATATTTCAGTCTACAGTAGATTGATTGCAGTGAACTTACAAATTCATTCCACTGCCTTTGTCCATCATGTAGTGTAACTAATTCTACACACCTGCATATGCGAGCCTGACGATAGTGGCTTCGTCCTGGGCCAGGTGTGCGATGCCAGGCAGGATGTACTCTGGGTAGATATTGACGTCGTTGCGCGGCACCTCCTTGACCAGTGCCAGCACCTTGGCCAGCGTGCGCACAGCCTCGGCCCTCACACGGGGCACTGGGTCATTGCAGAAGTGCAGCAGGTAGGGTGTGATGCGGTCCAGCAGGATCTCCGAGCTCAGCCGCACGGCCAGGTGCAGGATCAGCTCCAACGCGGCCAGCTTGGAGTCGCACGAGCGCAGCGTCTGCAGGCAGGAGGTGATGACTGACACGAGGATAACCAGGCCATGCTCTTTGGTGTTGCCCAGCTCTAGGGAGGCCTTCTCCTGCCTGTCGGCCTTCTCTGACCCGCTGCCACTGCTCCCACAGAGGTTGTGCAGGATGTTCTCCAGGTCCTTGCGGATTACCAGCACACGCTCGTCCGCGGACTGGAAGGTCTCCTTGGCAAACTGGGCCATGTACGGCTGCAGGAAGGTGTAAAAGATATCCGGGAAGGCCTTGCCTCGTTGCTGCTTCAAGTACTCTTCAGCTGTAAGACGTTTCTCTGGCTCACGCTGGACCATCTGTGCCACCTGTGATCATTTAGTCATGACAATAAAGTAGTAGAAGATGGTGTTTACAAAGTCATAAAGCCACAATCACCAGTAAAAGTTCCTCATCAAAGTTTTTTTTAAACAAAGAACTGCACAGACTTACCTCATATAACAGTGCTGTCAGCATTGTTTAGACACATTTACTACCCACTAGGCACAGTCAATAATTGCTAGAGAAAAACCTCAAAATCTCAGCCCAACTATACACAAAACCGCTGTCATTGGATTGTACAAAACTTACATTAGTTAGTTTACTTAAAGTTACCCTTTAACATTACAGAGCAAAACATAACAAGTACTGCAGAAACAGTTCTGATAGCTTTTTAGAACACACAATATTTAAACATGAACGTAATGTAAAAACTGTACATAAGGAATATTACCAGTTCTCTTATGTAGTGATCCTCAATTTTCATAAGAACTTGTTCTGTCTGGAAAAGTCCTTTGCGGTAGGCTAACAACTGAGAGAGGTCAAACAGAGGTATACCCTCTGTAAACAGCTCTGCTATCACACAACCTGAAAAACAAATATGATTCAGAATGCTAATTCAATTCCATGTTAGAGAAATACATGTTGAAGACATTCCACAAATCAATTCAGTAGAGCTTGGTTAGTTTATTGATCTACTGTGATTCTCACACCTGCTGAGAATATATCCATGGGCTGCTTGAGCTCTCCTCTTGTCCTCTGACTGTTACTGGTGAGGTCCACTAATGGAGTGGTTTGATCACTCTCTGTGGCAAACATGCTTCCATCAACAAATCTCTCTGGGGCAATGTAACATGTCCTTCTCCTGGACGTATCAAAAAAGTAATTGAAGTCAGCTGGGTTATCCTCAGGCAGGTATGTGGGCTTGAAGCTCGCAAAGTCAGTCAGCAGCACCCAGTTCCAGCTAGTCACCATGACGTTCTCAGTTTTAATGTCGCCATGGCGGACGCCAGACTTGTGGGCCTGGTCCACGGCATTGAGGATCTGGAAAGCAATCCACCTCTTCTCAACGTTGTTCAGAAATGGCCGTGTGCTGATGCGGTCGTAGAGGTTATCACGGACATACTGGCGGAAAAGTATGGCTGCCTTCTCTGTCAGGGTAGCTTTCTGGAAGGGTAGACAGTTCTGACAAGAGGCCAGTCTGATTTTAAGCTCCTCTATCTCTTGCTTGTAGCTGGTAAGTGGCAAGGAAGGGTCCTGTATGGCAAATACCTTAACCACCACCAGGCCTTCTCTGTGTTTTGCTCTAGCAACTTTGAAGAATCTAGTACTGCCCAAACTCTTGTCATATTCAAAGTCGTGGATGTCTGAGAAATAGCTGTCAACAGACAAGATCTGAGAGGGTGCAATCCCAGCGAGCTGGTTCCCCATTTTGCATTAGCAGTCCCAACCCAGGCTGGTCAGTTGCAGTCCTAATAAAGAGACACTAAAGAACAGAAAATACATCAGTTTCGGATCAAATAACATTGATTAGCACATCCTATTAGTATTCCGCGACCTCTGACTCCCACATAAAGACTACATATATTACGTCGGTTTGTAATGGCTGGATAAAACATTTGAAATAGCCATTTTTCACAGCACTAACGTTAACATGTTTGCCTGACAACGACACAGCAAGATGTTTGCCCAAAGAGAAACCCATGATTAAGCAAAGAACAAAATGTCACGAAACGATTCGTTAAGTAAACATGACATGACACTGGACATTTCACAAGACAGACTAGATATTTCACAGAACACAAACAAAGCAACTAACTGACAGGCATTAGCAAACACGCCATGTTCATTGAAGCCAAGACGAGAACAATGACTCACAAACTGTAGGCTACTCGTTACACACGGTGACCACATAACAACATGGTCGAGTTTTCATAATTCAAAAAATACTTCAGCGCAATGTAATAACATGCAAGTCATTGTTTACCTGCTTTTCGTTAGAGTGCACTAGACACCACTGTCTCCAGCGGTCTAGCAAAATAACTGTCAATGTGTTATGCTAACTAGTTAGCATGTAGCTATGCTGTGCTATTCCAGGCGGCGAGCTTTTATGAGCTGCCGTTAGCGGTTGTCATGCTAACATTTTGACTGGAAGATCATAATTATGCAAAATCTAACAAAATAAACGAAAGTGGAAATAGCATGCCAAATGAAACAACTTCGATTCTCCACGGTCCTTTCTGATGCGTAATTGCTACAGCTAAAATGAAAATCACTTCCTGTTTACTTCCGTGTGCAAAATTCAGATTTCCGGTTTATTGTCAGGGATATTTTCAGTGAATAATTTGCCAATATTCAATACAATTAAGCCGAAAACAACGCTGCAACTATTCATTAATAAAGTGTGCATAAAAGGGCAATGCAATACCATACAACACTACAATGTCTCGCTCTGTGACAGTATGGCCAGGAGTCCAACGAAGAAATTCGTGCATCCTTCCCTAACTTTTTGCTGAGACACCCAATTTTACAACAAGGTGTTCAATAAATGGTAAGGGTAGTTCTAGTTAATAGAACGAATTATACCTGCTAGAATCTTTCTGATCTCTGGGGTATTCCGGTTCGTTCCACCAGGTGGCAACGCATTGCTGCAAGTGCGACAACAGTTGATACGGTGACATAGCAAGACCAGTTTTTGTCAAGGTTACATTTCTTCCACACTATTTGAAGCTGGCTGTAGTTTATGTAACAAGTGTAATAGTCTGTAGCGACATAGAGGGATATCCGAGTGCGTCCATTCGAACCTGACACTCAACTACCGAGTGAGAACCATCGGATATTTCACGTGTTTTTGTAATATTTTTCATATTTTGGTTCAAGACATTGTCCCGCCCATTTACGCCTCAAACGTGTTGACCTCATTCCGTGCCGTCAGTGGTTACGGTGGTTTTCACGGAAGATGCTGAAGAAAAGGGATCCGCTGGTAAGTTTAGAAATTTCCGAACTTCCAGATATGAATGCTTTTGTTCATGTTTTCTAGAGCTTTCTCGTAGCCTTCACTGCGCTGTTGTATCAGGGTAGGTTGAGGTACGTGAGTGTTTATGAAATGATTTGAACGAATCATGTGTTTGGCATCAGTGGAGATATTCAAACTGTATTCTTTCAAAAAGGGCATAGTGTGTTGTCCCTCAGTGGTTCTGAATTGTCATTGATTTTTGTGTTGCTGCCTGTTATTTAATTACCGAGCTCGCTGTGACCAAGACCACCCGCACATGGTCGTTGTAACGTAAACGATAGTCACATGAAACGAATCCGTGTTTTCAAATGATCGTACTTACCGCCGACATGGGCGCCCTATTCTAACGATAAAATTGATAGCTAGCTTACTAGCTAGATATTAGCTATCGTTAGCTAACTTACATGATTCACTTTACAGCAGCTGGAGGTCTGATCGTTAGCTGGCTAGATGACTGGATTGTCACCAAACAAGTGGTAACTTCCAGCACAGTTAGTCAACATTACTACGTTAGCCAGCGCTACTCCATATTACATCTCAGCTAACACTGAATAAATTGGATTAATGTATCTGGTATGGTCCTGTAGACACACTCTCATACCACGTCCTTCGTTGGGTAACTGGGTTAAGTTACTGGGTAACGCTAGCTTAAGTTAGATTAACATTACTTTCATATGTTGCTCACTTGAACAATTAGACATTCCCCGAGGCTTTCACATACAAACCAGCTGTAAGTTGACGCACGTAACTAATGTAAATAATGTTAATACTAAATAAACTAAACTAAACTCTTTGATCAAGGGCTGGGCAACTTTGCTCGAGGTCCTTTAAGTTAGAGTAAGATGCTTTGTCTTAACTTCAGCCTCAGTCTATGCCAGTAGGCTACAGTTCCATGTACTGACTCCTGTCATTGCATTTAAGTGTCTGGCCTCATTAGTGTATGGATTATGCGTTGATGTGTTCATCACAATAGGCAATCGCATGGCTGCCACACATGTCCTTGTCTATTTACTGAATAGAAAGTCAGGGCTACAAACTATATCACATTAAATGTAGTTCAGTCAAAATTGATTTCTAGTCCAGTCATGTGACTTGAAAGGCTGTCATTTTGAACTCTGCATTGTGTCCTTTAAAAAAAAAGACTCAAGGTATGAAGCCCTAGGCCTATATGCTACAAGGTTGTGGGAGGAGTTTCATGGGGTTTGCTTGTTACTTGTCCTCTCACAAGCCATGCACAACATGTTGCAGGGTTGGACTCATCATTTTGAGCTAAACATAGGGCTTACACAGCATAGCAATCAGCTCTAAATTTGGTTATATTCTCTGATGTAGATCCTCCCCCAATTGGGAGAGATGGTAATGGACTGCCTATAACAAGGCTATGCACTTTTTACGCAGGAGATTTGTGTCTCCGAGTTGCTCACATACTGTAGAAAGTCCGGACAACATAAAGCACAGGATGGTAAGGTGTAAGCCCGGCTCCTCAACCTATCATACAGGCTAATCTGTCTTGTAGCAGTATTTAAATGTGTGACTAATTGTTTGTTTCAGTTGAACAATGACAAGTTTTAATGCGGTGAGTAGGCTACTGTCTGCATAAAGGTTGTGTGTAACCATGTTGGTACTATTTTGTGTCTTTTGAGTATAGGAGCATTTATTGGCGACTGTTGAAAATGGCTGTTGATTCATGAGCGAGTGTTTGTAGACTGGCCATAAATGTGTATGCTCCTAACAAGAGAAGTAGCTTAGGCTAGCTACGTGGTGCTGAGAATAGGAGGACTGTTTTTGCTACTGCCAGGTTTTCTTTGCGAGAGGGTGCGATGTGTGGCTAGCAGACGCTGCAAGCCTGGCTGACATCTCTGATTACTGCCTCCACTTGTTCTCTCTCACTCTCTCTCTCTGTCTCTCTCTCTCTCTCGCTGTCTCGCCCTCATTCTTGTTCTACTCTTCCCTCAGCAATTCCCAGGAGGGAATCTAGGCCTATGTCTCGATCCATCCTTTTTACACCCTTTCCATCTTTCTGCTTCTGCATCTGCCCATCTTTCTGCTTGTTCTTTTTCATCTTCATTTTTCCATCCATCACTTTTTGCCTCCTCTCTCATTTCCCTTTTTTGTCATGTTCTTTGTAGGCTATCTCTCGCTCACACACATACACACATTGCACACCAGCTTCCTCCTTCCTCCACTCCATCGTCCACCCTTAGCGCTCTCTCTCTCTCTCTCTCTCTCTCATCTGTCTCGATCCACCTTTTTTCTCTGGCTAGTGTGCTTGTGGACTGACATCTCACTGCCATCTGTCAGAAATGTTTCTCTGCCCTGCACTGAGTTGAAATTCCAGAGATTTTCTATAAACCAGATTCAACCCCATCCACCAAAGCTGCAGTTTCCACCTATTTGGAGTCCATTTAAAGTGCCCTTTACCTCACCTACCAAGATCTTAATGGCATTTTCCACAAAATAAATGACCACAATGGCTTCAGAGACGTGCCTAGAATCACTGTGCATAGCACACTGTTTATTTCCCAAGGCCGTAAAGAAATGATGGAGGATAGGAGCCTGACTTTGTTGAAGAAATATTTCATGGTTCAGACTTTGCTTAATGTTCCAAAGTGTTTGAAAACAAAAAAAATCAAGCAATGAAAATGTTATTCATCTGTAGTAGGTTAACTACTTTTGATTTTTAAATGTGCTCTCCCTGAGCATTAAATATGTGAAGATTACTCTGCAATTCCTTGAATACCATTCTTAGTAACCTTCTGGATATAAAGTCCTCATTGATATTATCAGGGACTGGGTCCAACGTAATTTTTTTCTTCTGGCCAGTGCATCTGATTTGTACTAGCCCCCTGTATTTCTACTGACCCTGAACAGTCACTTTTTGAATTATTACATTGTACTGAACCCCCTTTTTCTGTTAGTAGCCTGAGCTTCAACCAGTTAGCATCAGGTGAACTGAAATGACTTGTGGTGGTGATGGGCAGAAAAACTGACACTGCCCCAAATAGGTCAGTAGGTAGTTCGGGCATAAAAAAAAAAGTTTTGGTTCCTGTTGGTTGTCAGTTGAGGCCATGGGTCGGTAGGGATTTTTATTTTTTTTTCTCCCCAGTGGCAGTAAGGGATAGGTAGAAAATCAGTCCCTCCAGGATTTTTCAAGGTTTTTTGAGACTGTTACGACCTAAAATGCCTGGATGGAAGTTGCAGTGTTTTTAGCTGTTTCTTGTGGAGAAATTGCGGGAGGAAGTGAAAATTGCAAAAATAGTTGCGATTTTTTTATTTTTTTTATTTAGAGCAATTAAGGTTAGTAAGACCAAAATCACACTGATAATCTTGATGCTTATTAAAAAAGGATAATCAAAGGTAAACAGTAAGGATTACAGAAAATCAAAGTAGGCCTACTTTATTTGTGAAAATGCTTTCACTGAGGTAATTCACAAAGCAGTATAACCTTTCGTATAACTGTCACCTAAAGAGATGGCATCATGTCATATGTTTCAATACATTCATATATTTTGTAATTCATATTAAGTTCATATCTTTTTAATAATTCATAGTCTGTGGCCTGCATAATTACTAATAGCCAAGTAAGTATCTAGTAATTTCATATTGATTTAAACTATTTGACTACACTTCTGTTTAATGTCATTACATTGGTGGTGTACGTCTAATTGACTGCCTGCCCCTTTAAGGATGTGAGAGTAGCCTAATTACATTTCTGAGTGAAGGCTTGCATCTCACTGTGTTCGGCTACGAGTGTAAATAACTTTTTGCACAGTGCATTACGATATGTGGATGCAATTGGGAATGTCTTCTATGTCATTAGTTAAAATAAATGTTAAAAAAACAACTCGAATGAAATCATTCTTGGATCATAGAAGAGGTAAATGTCTTGCAATTTTATTAATTTCTAAGATTTTGGTAGCACTACTCAAACTAACCCCACAAGCTAGCAAACATGACATAAGCTAAAAGGACATATCCAGGTAAACGTTTGCCAATGGGTTGCATAGCCTACTCAAATGTCAGTAAACCAAGTAGGCCTTAATTAACTTACTTTCATAGCCTAGGTAGGTTAGCAACACCAGGTTGAGAGATGCAAGTAAGCAGATCATTAACGTTAGCCTTCTAACGTTAGTCTTCTAGGAACTAACACATTAGGGCAGTCTTTGGTGTCATGCAGAAGGTGCAGAAGTAAGTGTGCCATCTGGCTCAATATTCTGCGCGAGGGACTGTTGTGGTAGGTGAAATTTCACGGTGAAACTACGATGATTGGTCAAATTTGCGAAAAAGTTGCGGTGTTTGGACAAAATTGCGAGTGCCTTGGTAAGTGACGAAAACAATCGTCTTCGTGAACAGCTGAGCATAGGCTACTTTGTAAAAGAGAGAATATGCTCATCCCTATACATAACGCAAGGGGTAATTAATGTAATTATAGTTTGCCTTTTATTTGTGGATTTATTTAATGTATTTAGTGTTATTTCTTCCCCAAGCTCATAAAATAAATTTGGGTCGCACATAAATTGACAGGGTCGGTCGGAAACCGGAACCCAAGAAATTTTTTTTTTATGCCTCGGGCCAACTTGCCCGACATACTCTTTTGGTTGCCTTGGGCCAGTTCTTATGTTGAACCCTTATGGATACCCTTGTGCTTATGGATAATTCTGGTCACTCTTGTCACTTTTAAGCTCATATCACCTAAAGTATTTTAGTTGTTTTTTCAACTATTGTTGTAGGAATTATTGCCACCTGAGGTTTTCTCTGCATTGTAGCTTGAATGTTACTCCTCTTTTTGTAAGTCGCTCCGGATAAAATCGTCTACTAAATTAATATATAAATGCATTCATCTTTGAGCTTTTTTTTTAACCAAATGTGAGTATGAACTGTCCAGTCCCATCTCTCAGATGATGGAAATGTTATTTCTAAAAGCCTTTTTCAGGCATAGGCTAGTATTTTGGCTTCTTCTTGGTAGCCCCTGCCTCAGTTATTCTATGATCCTTCAGTTGTCAGTTACTCACCCAGAGTAATGAATTATTCTCACCATAGCGCATAGAACAGCATACTGGCTGACAAATTAGTGTGAATCTGAGTGTTAATTGAAGTCATACCTCTGCTGTCTCAGCTGTTAAAGGTCTCCAACTCTTCTCATTTTCAATCACTGATCTATAAAGAACAGTGTTTTCAATCTGTAACACATCTTTTTCCCCCTCTGACCTGTGTGTCTTTGGAGGCAGCACTCAAAGTGAGAAGCATTGCCAGTGCAGTCCTCTAAAATTTACTTTTTTTTCATCTACATTTATTTACACACCAAGATTGAATAGTGGAACATTTTCTCGATCGACAGGTCCATCGACCAACAGTAGAAACTTGTCGTCAACAATAGCCTGGCACAGGCCTGAGGCCTAGCCTAATAGCATATATATCGTCATGAAATAGCAACATCATGATGAAGTCTAATAGCTGTTATATTCACAAAATTACACATTGAATAACCAGAATGGAAAGTGGTACAACAAGTAGCAACAACAGTTGTACTTAACATGACTCCATGTCATCAAAATTACAGTTTCATGGAGAGTATTTCAGGTTATGAAAACGTGTGTGGGTGTGTGGTTACTGACTGTATTTGGTTACTGACTGTATTGTGTTTGCCAGCTTTGCCACACCTCAGAGTCAGGACTGTCTTGTCTCCAACCTGGTCGCCTTCATGGAGAGACATTCACCCTTTGACTGTCACTTGATCAAGACAGCATGCAAAACAAAAGCAATTTTGTAACCAGAATCACACGTCAAGTGACGCTATCTGTGAAACCTCAGTTCTTTTTTAAACTTTTGCTTCATCGAGTGACACGAGTGTGAGCAGACCTTCTTCCTCTACCCTCTTCTTGGAGAGCCATCGATTTGCAATGTTTTGGCTACAACTCTGTGTGTAGTACTCATCTGGCTCTAGTGCTGGTGCCTCAGAAGATGGATGCAGCTGAACAGGAAATTTTAAGATAAGGCAGCAGCTAGCCAAAATTGCATAGGTGAGGTCTCCAAAGCACAGGTGCAGCGGCAGCGAGAGGGTACCAGCTTTAACAGCTCTCAGCTGAGACTCCCAGGATTACCGCACCTCAGCTGTAGTGCGCTTTATAGGTGCACCGATGGTGAAATTCTGTGCCGATACCGATGTTAAAAATAATATTTTGTCTGATAATCAATGCAGATACCAATATTTTTTTAGAAAACGGTCACACTCCAAAATCGCTTCTTTTTTGCTAATTTATTTTCCCATAGCAGCAGGGGTAGCAAATGTTTCGGCCTTGAGGCCTTCGTCAGTGTATATAATCCCTAACCACTTCTAGTCCTAAATAGGCAAGTTGCCTCAATTGATGACACCTGTAGGCTGTAGCCTGTCTAGTGCGGCATGGAATCCATGAGCGTTCCGACACATCGGGCCTCACCGTCCGTTCATCAGTCGGAGCACTTGGTGTCTCCAAAGTTCACAACACAACTTTGGAGACACCAAGTGCTCCGACTGATGATCACGGATCATGCACCCACAAAGAACAAACGGGACAGCACGGTGTTTGCAAGAAAAAAAAAGGACTTTTATTATTTAAAAAATTGATGCAACATGCCAGATGAGCATCAGCCACTGCCATCTGTAATTGCCAAACCAGTGCCCGTCAACAAGGTGGGTATCGGCTGATGGCTATATATTTTAGTGCAACCCTACCAGTGTTTTTAGCCTCTATGACCATGCACCTCAGTCACATCAGTCAGTGCTGCCCCAGCTGTTATCTGACAGTTGCCTATTTTGAATCCATTGTGTGTCTGTCTGTTAGTCTGTCTGTCAGTCTATCTGTGTGTGTCCTATGTGCAAGGGAGAGAGCATTCTTAATAATGCCCCATATTCCACTGTGTTACCTCTAAAGCTGATAGAGGAGTGCTGTCTGTCTAATTACTGTTTCAAATATTTACTTCCCGATGCACCGTGACCCACCACCCAGAACTCCAGAGAAACTGGAAGTTTCCGCAAAGAGCGATAGAGAGAACACAACACTGTTGGTGTGTGGCCGGAGTCCAAAGCAGTCCCCCAGGAATGCGGCACTAGTGCTCAGTCCAAGACAAGTGGCAGTCTCCTCTGCCAGTCCGTCCTTTTTAGGGGACCTTGTGAGCGATAAGCTACTTAAATAGCCTGGATGCACTGGAGACTGGTAGAGGAGAGGTAAGAGAAGAGGAGGGAGGGAGGGAGCGAAGGTGCCTTAAGGGAAACTCAAATTCTTGAATTTGTATTAAGGCCAAAAACAGGATCTAAAATTACAATTCAAGGAAATTCATATACATAATTTAAGGGTAGTGTTTAACAATATATAGATATGATTGCATCAATCACACAACTTATAACTTATAGTAACCAATTACATTTCTAAAGTAACTGTCCCAACACTGAATGTATGTGAGATTCAACACATTATTTCTGTTGTGTCACTGTGGAATTGCTTTGAATTGCGATGAATTTAATTCCACCTTCCATGTCCAATTCCAATTCAACTTCCTGTGGGGCGGTGCCAATTCAATTCAAATTCCAATTCATGAATTGAATGGAGGCCCTGCTTTGTGCACATTTACACGTGTCGGAGACGCAATTCGCGTCACGCGCGGTTCGCACGGAACACAGGCGCAGGACTAGATGTGGGCCTTTAGTGTTCTGCAGTTGCAGAGTGGCATTCTTCTGCTCCCTGGTACACCTGCTGGCTGTTTGGCCATCTGAAGTCCTCACCCTGCGTTGTAATAGTGGCCAGGCAGGGGAGATCTCTGGAGGAGAGAGACAGACATCACTGGATTGGTCAGTGTGCTCCAGACTGAAGAGTGCATGTTGAATGAAAGAGGGAGGCACCACAAAGACGCTTCACTCCTGAAAGATGGGATTGTATGAGATGACTTGGTGTGTGTGTGTGTGTGTGTTGAGAAGGGGGATTATGTATGAGAACCCTGAGAGTTGATGACTGGAAAACAGAATTGGCAGAGAAGATATCTGGAAGAGCAGCTGTTGGAGCATCACTCCTATAGTGTTATGCCTCTCAAGTCTTGACTTCAGGTGACTGCTTATTCAAAAGATATCCTCAGTGTCATCTGTCTAACACGTTTTATTTTGTAAGGTTTTGTTCTCGCTTTTAATGAGGGGCTTTGTGTCAAGATAGCATGTTTTTCCAGAGGTTATTTTTCTCTCAGGTATAGATTGTGCTCTTTAAAAAAAAAAAAAAAAATCCTCGCTGAGTCTGAGCTTTTTAATTTGGCTTTGCGCGACAGCTGCAGCCCCACTTCTGTTTGGTTGGAAACACTTCTTCAGTGGCCAGTTAGTAGAAGGCCTTTGAGTTTCTTGCTTACTTTAGATGTCAACGATACCTTCCTTTTGCAGCTCTAAAGGCTTTAGTCCAGGCAATCTGTGAGAAAAAAACACCCAACCCAAAACTAATTGCAACAGAAATTATTTTTGTTGTATTCAGTTTATGAAACCTTTTCATATCACATACCAAAAGTCCATGAAAATCCAAGTGGTGGAACATTGTCAAAATTGGAATTATTTGTGCATAGGTCAGTGGCAAAAAGCTGCACCTTTGTCAGTTTTATTGAACTTTCATAGTACAGGGGATATGTGAAAATTAGGTCAAATTCTTTCATAAAGGCATGAAACTTGGTGAACTTGTACAGTTTGGAGCCCTGTACATTTTCAGATATAAAACCATTATCAAAAAACCCTAATGGTCGCCATGGCAACCATTAAATGTTCCACTATAACTGAATTACGCCTATTCTTCATTATATCTCCTGAAACAAACATGGTATCTCAGAACCAATGATGCCTACAGGGATGAGCAGTATTTATTACATGTATTCCATATTTCAAATACAAAATATATTGTATATTCGTAATTTGTATTTGACTGGGTTGAAAAAAAGGCTTCGTATTTTGTATCAAAATACTTTATAAGTATGCATTTTTGTAGTTTAGAATATTGACAAATATTTTTGGTAAAACCAATACTTTTGGTGATGTGATGACATCATAACTGACTTGGGCTGACTTAGAGTTTTAATTTGCCCACATTTGTGATAATATTGAGATTCAGGAAGATGATCCAGTGCAAGTTGAGTAACTTTAGGTGGGTCAATATAGGGTTCAACATCAAAAAATTGATACAAAAGGTTTTTTTATGGATTCTGGTACTGTTAGACATGCTAAATAACATACTAAAAATCTAGTAAAATCTGACCTTGAGAAATGATGGCCACCAAAATGGCTGCCAAGAGGTTATAATGGCTATGGGCCCTATCATGACAGTCAACAGCACAGCGCAAAGTGTATAATCATCATGATGCAACACATATTTCTATTGTACACTCGAGTTTTTCGTCATCTCTTTTTTTGAGCAATGCACCAAGGGGTGTAGCCATTAACGACCTAAGGAGGGGTCTAGCGCATTATCTAAAAATCACTATCGTACACTACCTAAAACGCATTACGCCACTGACCAAGAAATACCTGGTCAGAAATCCATGGCGAGTTGTTTATCTGTTATTTTAAGAGTGTTTTATCAACAGTGATGGGCGGGTGCACAACTACACCCTGCTTTTCTCGTCCACAGGAACGTGAACCAGCGCACATCCATGCAAAACATTACAAATTACATGATTACAATGGGGAACATAATAATTATAATAAAGATATCAGGAAATATGTCTCACAATGAGTAGTTTCACCATTCACCATCATTTGCAAATTGTTAATGACAGTTAAAAGTGAATAGGCGAGAGGCACATATGGAGCACATCTGAAGACGCACTGTCACGAGATGTAAGCAACTCCTCTGCAGGATAAATGTCCTTAGGTTTTTTATTCAGTCATTTAAACACTATTGGTGTAAGTGTTGCCTTTTTCAGGCTATTTTGTCAATGGTAACCTATTGTCAGTCAATAGCGTAATTAACTGTGTAACTGTTTTGTGTTGACTATGACACCACAGAGAAGTTAGTTTTACTTTGCCAATGAGTTCAAATAATAGACGAGTGCAGATGCGTTAATAGGCTATACTCTGCTAGGTTTTAAAGCATGATTTAGTGGAATACCTGTTCCATACAGTCTCGCATGCAAGCAAATTCCTTCAAATGGGCCGCTGACTACTACAATACCGATGCGCTGTTTGAAGTCCAAATGCTTGCTGTTAAAGGGAATGACAGATGTCACTCTCATTGGTTTAAAGGATGTAACGCCCAAAACACACCCATGACTAACTAAGAAACATAAGATCCACTTTTTTGCGCCAGGTGCCGGACTTTTGAAAACAAAACCACACCCAATGTGGACTGGACAAACCCCTAAGCTATTTGCTAGTGACCATGCGTATTAGACAAATATAGCCCTATATCTCAATTACTATTCAGCCCACAGGGGTGAATCTGAGGACAAATGATGGTCAAATTAAACAATAATATGATTTTAAATGTTAACATTGAACATTTTGGAATGCTCTAGCTTTTTCAGCGATATATTAAAATCTATGTGTTTTAATACAGAGTAAATGCAATACAGGAATATGTACCATGTCCAAGGCATGGAGGAAGATAATACTTAACTGGTATCATATCTCATCTAGAGGTCATATGCTTTTAGAAAATATATAGTTTAGGGTGTTTAATTTGTTTTCCATAGACAGTATAGGCTAAAATGTATCCGCTTTACACAAGATTCGCCTATATAGAATATAGGGCAATGTATTGTGCATGGCATGGAGGAAGATGGGAAATGTCTTAAATTGTGTAATATCTCATCTAGAGGGTATATGCTTTCAGAAAATATATAGTTTAGGGTGTTGACTTTGTTTTCCCTTGACTGTGCCAAAATGTATCCGCTGTACACTAGATTCGGCTATGCAGAATAGAGGGCGATGTGTTGTGCAAGGCATGGAGGAAGATGAGACATGTCTTAATTGGTGTTCTATCTCATCTACAAGTAATATGATTTCAGGAAATATATAGTTTAGGGTATTTAATTTTTTTTCTATAGACAGTATAGGCTAAAATGTATCCGCTTTACACTAGATGTGTGGAGGACATTGTCCTTTCTTTTCCTTTGTCGGGCTCCTCCTCGCTCCTCAGAGCGATAAAAGGAGGTGGGTAGAACGAAACGGGGTGGGGTAGATAGGGTAAAGGGTGGTAGATAGGGTAAGGGGAAATGTCTGTCACTGTGGGGAAAGAGCTGTCACTTCTCTTTGTTCAGTGTTTATGGAGGTTAGTCACTCACCTTTGCTCTTAGTTGAGGCCTTGAGGGCTAGGCTAGCTGTTTCCTCGACCCAATGTTGCACATGTCGTACTGTTACACCGGTGTGACGGGAATATTGGAATTGGAAATTAAACATTCTAAAGAATATCTGGGTTCATTGAATTGAACATGGAATTTTAGAATCTTACATGGTTGCGGAACAGAATCTTTAGTTAGAATGTTCATGGAGTTTGAATTCTCGGCGGAAGGGTGGGCGGCTGCTGCGGCTGTGGCTATGGCTGTGTGCACCACTCACAGTGGCCTTGGACCTTAGCCGGGCCCACACGAGAGCCACACATTCAGGTCAGCCTCACACACACACAGCCGTCCTTCATCAGGCCCCCAGGCCCACATGACGGGCAGTAGTTGAGGTCAGGGCGTTGAACTTCACTTTGTTTCCACCATTAAAGCCTCTATACTGCTTAGGTGTGGTGCTGTGCACTGTAGAGTGCATGTGCACTGCAGAAATGGCGCTCCAAATATAAGGCAAAATAATACAAATCTAAACATAGGCCAACTTGTACTTGAAACAAGCTAATTTGGCTGCCAGTGCGTTAAGCAAATTTGTCTTCTCAAAATAAGACAGGCTGCCCATTAAATTAAGTCAAAATTATCTTACTTAGAAAGTGTTGGATAAGTCTTTGTATACTAACAAACCAGCTAGATATTTTTATTATTTGATAAGATTACACTTGGTTGTGGAGAGGAGTGTTTTTATCACAATAGCCTATTGAGCTCAGTGATCTTTTTTTTTTTTTTTGTCTTATCTGCAGGTTGATAGGCCTTCTTGCTGATTGCCCATAGGCAGTAGCCTACCTATATGTCAGCCACTGTTAATGTTCACACAAGGTCATTCCAGGTAGCTTTTACCCTCTTGTGGAATCTCTGCTGCTTGTGTTGTCTTGTTATCGAATTACTGGCTGTACCGAGATACAGAGTTTCTGGGAATATTTTGGACAGTCCGAAGGAGAATGGGCAAAGAAAACTGTAGTTTATGGGTAGGACTAAATCATGTCTGTATACAGTAAAGAAAACCTTGCTCTCATCCTTCAAATGTAATCTAATTTGGCCTTCTGTGACTTGATTTCCACCTCACTCGCTGTAGTTGTGGGCAACGCTGCTCTTTAACATAAGTGGATGAACAATTTTATCTGACTTAGTGGGTCATATAGCAGGCGTGCAGGTGTGTGTGTGTGTGCGTGTGTGTGTGCGCGTGTGTGTGTGTGACCTCTTGCCACAGTGTGTTCATGTTTAAAGTTGGGTGATTTGAATTGCACTGTAAGCATGGCCATGCCATCTTGCGATTTTCCACATTGAGAGAATGAGATTACGTTAGCCTGCCCTGGTCTTGTGTCCAATAGTCCAGACTAAACGACTACTATACACTAGCTCGACTGCTTCATTCATCAACTCTCTACTTTGTGGGGTAAAGGCAGGTTCATCTGATCCTGGCCTAAGCTCCTGCCACTCTTCATTAGAGAGAATCCTCTCAGTTGAAGGCTCACCACCTCACCTCTTATGCAACAAACGCGCCTGTCTTCTCTTAGCCTTGGTCTTCAGAGAAAGACGAGGAATGAAAGAGAGAAAGCAGAGAAGGCATCAGGAAAGAACAGGTACCGTAAATGGAGTAAGACGGTGATTGAGACGTACTTGACTGGAAGGTGTTGCGGTAATTTTTAGGAAGAGAATAACAGAATGAAAACAGATGCAGGTACTGTGCACCAGACTAATTTATTAGTAGCACTGGTTTGAGCCCTCTCTGCTTAGCAATGAGCTACCTCACAGCCATTCCTACCTGTGAGTGAGTGAGTGTGTCAGTGGTTTAAGTTGATTGTATTGTAGGCCTACAGTGTCTTCAGTTGTGGTTATCTATCTCTCTTATTGATTTTCTTGGGTTTCCCATGGAGTGCTTATGTTTTTATTCCAACTAAATTTCAGTGTATCGGTTCGCCTTTATCATCAATTTGATTTGTGTGGCAGCTACTCAAAGAGAGAAATCGATTGCCTGAACTGAAGTGATTCACTTGCTTTCATCACAATGAGGCTTTATCAGTTCAATTATTCATCGCTGTTTGAAAGCCCAGGAAACCGATCATGATCAGTCAGATCCCCCAAGTTTCAGAAGAGTATTGGTAAGGTGTGGTGGAGAAGTGGCAGTGTTGACACCTAAGAAATAGTGGACCCTGGATTGATACCTGAATGCTGATAAAAGCATCTGCTCTTTGCTTTACCACTCACGTTGCTTTTGCTTATACACTGGGGGCTGCAACAATTAATCGATAAGTTGATAACTGTTAAATTAATCAGCAACTATTTGGGTGATTGGTTAATGAATCAGTTTGTATAATTTTTGAGGACTCTGGGGCAGACACTTTCTAATGAGGAGACACAGCACTCAAAAAATCCTCCATAGAAATGGTTAGTTTGTAACGCCAATATGGCCGTTGTCTACACATATCCCACCCCTTCCTCTGCAAAACGTCGACATGTGAATACATTGTATAAGTATAAGTATATATACTCTTTTGATCCCGTGAGGGAAATTTGGTCTCTGCATTTATCCCAATCTGTGAATTAGTGAAACACACACAGCACACAGTGAGGTGAAGCACACACACTAATCCCGGCGCAGTGAGCTGCCTGCATCAACAGCGGCGCTCGGGGAGCAGTGAGGGGTTAGGTGCCTTGCTCAAGGGCACTTCAGCCATGCCTACTGGTCGGGGTTCGAACCGGCAACCCTCCAGTAGGCCACGGCTGCCCCAGGGGAGAGGGAGGAGTGTGTGTGTTCCTTTGGGCCTTACAGTGGTGTGAATGGCTACCCAGGGCCAAAGCCACTCAGACTGGGGAGAGGAAGGAGTGTCTTTGAGCCAATCATGTGGTGTGTTGTGAAGACATCGTGCCAATCATGTGTTGTGAACTCGCCGCTGGAGCAAGGTTGGTGTCGTGAAGCATTGCGCACGCGCATTTTTGCCGAATAGGATGCCCGATGAGTGCCCAAAAAGTGTTGCAGTATGGCCGCCGAGTGGAGGGACTTGCCTAAAAGGACTTTGTCTGGGGGCATGTTCATGAGCCCCCATGTTCATAGAGTGTAGCAAAGTACCTGCCTCGCAGCTCTAGCTGTTGGCTGCAGCAACTCCAGCTAGGTAGAACTGATTCTTTTTTCATTCTGATAGACAATACTCGGTGACCTCAAGAAACAGAGATTGATACTCAAGGCAAAGTTTTGAGCAATGTTGTCTGGCTGTATTCCTGAGTTTGGTTGTTTGGGTGCATTCCCATTGATATTGGGCATCAGTTGTGTTCTGAAGTGCTTCAAACGATAATGATTGTCCAATCAGATCACATCATGGGATCGGTTATGTGGTTGCCCCAGCAACATTGTTAAAAAAAGTCCCCTATGTCTCATCACAGCTAGAAAAGTCCTCATCACCTTGCCCTGTCATCTCATGTTACCCAGCATCACTGGTGCTGGTAAGCCTGTTGTCTCTCTGTTGGGGCGTTCTAGCCTCCACAGCTTCAGATTATTCAGTGTCCTGTTTATGGGTCATTCAGTTTCCTGTAAACAGCACCAGTACTGATCAAGTATGTGCCTTTACTGTAACCGAAGCCAGTCAGGCTTTTTGTTAACTGTCTGTGTTTGGTTTCGGGCGTGTTTTGGGGTCAGTGGGTTGTGCCGGATTGTTAATCCCTCTAGTCGGTAAGCAATACGCAGTGGTTTGGCTCCTTTGGGCTGTGGTTGATTTTCCTTCACGTCAGTGTCAACTTTGGTCATGCAGTTTTTTTCGTTTGTTTTTGTCCTGTTTAAAAACGCCGTTTGTGTCGTACTAGTCTTTTTTGTTCATTTTGGGTTGTTGTTTTATTTTGTTTTCCTTTGAGTTTGCCTGTCTCTTGGGTTTTTTATTAGCTGCCTGATTTTCATTAACATTTGCATGCTGCTTTCAATATACACACACATCTTTAAAACATACAATGGGACCCAACACCTGTTGGCAACAAAGGCCTGGATGCACTGTCTAAAAAATACGCCCCTAAAATCCTTTGACACACAACACGAGCAGCACGATCCCCTCATCACCAGGCTTATGCTCTGTTTTTATAACGATGTGTGTGTGTGTGGATTTGCTCCAGTAAAACCTTACTGCAATGGAGTCAGTCGTACGACAGGCACTGTACGATGGGGAGCACGTACTAGACCCATACGGTGTTCCTGGGCGCTTGCTCTTTTCTTTCATTAGGAGTCACAGGCGAGTGCTGTAGTCGAGCACTCACAGATACACACACCCAAGGCAACACAAATGGAGTTCATTTGGTTACCAGGCACATTCATTTTATATAGGCTACTTTTTTTATTGCCAGTCTTAATAAAACTCTGTTAACAGTCTAATCACGCCAAATAAAGCATGGAGCTCGAGGCTGTGTGTGTGTGTGTGTGTGAGTGTGTGAGTGAGCGAGCATGAGGACCAACAAAAATAAGTGCACTATAAAAAAACAAATTCTTTGTGTGTTCTGAGATGGCCCATGTGTAACTGTATTGTGTGTGTGTGCACGCGCGCTCACTGTAGCTCCTGTCTGGTTATAATGAAGTCCTAAAGGCTCTTTCCGTCATTCCCATAGAACTGCTCCGTCTGGCTGCTCTGGGACAGGTGGCAGCCCCCACTCCCCTCCCCCCAACAGTCTTCCTCCCAAAACCTCTTTCCTGTGCTTCCAGCCTCACAGTCCAGCCCCCATTCCATTCCGTGCAGAAACGCTCTCAGCCACTCACATCAACATCATTTTCATGGAGCCTCTTTCTCTCCAAGATGTGATGCCCATTAGTCTCCACCCTCCAATCAATGGGCCACTTTGGCGCCCCTGATTGCGTTACTCTGATTTCGCTCTCCCGTTTATCTCGACTCTCAAGGCTCTCAAAGAGTCTTTTTTTCTCACTAAACTGATTTCATAAGGATGGAGGATAAGAGGCTTCAGGAGGCTGACGTTGGCTGTCTGGTTTTCAGTTTTGAGCCTTTGTTGCTGTGATGTGATTGATGACCATAGGACATCATGGCAGTGTTTCTGTTTCTGTAGAGTGAGGACGAAGAGTGAACATAATGTGGTCACGATACCAAAATAATGACTTTGATATGATACCATGCCTAAATATCAAATGCTGAATCGATAACATGGCAAAAACCTTAAAAGAGCTACGCTACCATTGAAAAATTTGAGATCACTTAGAAATGTCCTTGTTTTCATCATTAATGTTGTAAATGACTGTTGTAGAAAGAAATGGCTGATCTTTAGTGCAATATCTACATAAGTATACAGATGCCCATCATCAGCAACTATTCATCCGATGTTCCAAAGGCACATTCTGTTTACCAATCTGATATCACTTTAAAAGGCTTACTGAGAAAGCATTGGAGAACCCTTTTGCAATTATGTAAGCACATAATGTAATCTGAAAACTGCTGCCCTGATTAAAACAACAATGAAACTGATCTCAGCTGGTATTCTGTCTATAATGGAGTGGAATGTAAATTTATTAAGTAACCCCAAACTTTTGATCGATAGTGTATGTGGAATTTTGAAGGCCTTGAGTTGTCTTGAATGCAGCCGCACTCTTCCGTGACCTGCATTGTATTACATACAGTGGCCACACGTGGTACAATGTGGTTTTACAAGAGAGTTGGTCTGGTGCTAGTTGGTTTGCATGCTAACTTCAGTGGAAATCTGGACAACACAGAGCTTAGGCATTTTTGACATTAGTCACAACAGTTGTTTCTTCACATTTTGTTGCTTTTTCTTGGTAATTTTAAACTAAACTAAAAAAAAAGCCACAAAGTGGTCTTTAAACATCAGTAGAATTTGAATCAGTATAGTCTTGACGACACATGGAACCTCAAATTCCTTTGTTTTAACTAACAAACAAAGGAATTTTATCATGGGGTCAGGGTATCACTATACCTGTGTAGTATCGGTGCATCATGCAACAACACTAGAGAACAATCGGCCATCACGCCCGAGCAATCATCTGCTCCTCTGCGCTCGCTAACCTCCAGGCTGCCACCTAATCCCTGTTTTATCTTTGTAATATCATTCCACCCAATCCATGCACAGCAGGGATTATCTTGTGATTGTGGAGGTGGATTATCTCTTAAATTGTTGTGCACTGTACACTGACTGTAATACAGTCCCATCATATCAATGTTTGACCAGTTTATGCCTGCCCCTCAATAAATATGCTTTCTGTTTTTTTCTCTTCCCGTATTGGTTTGAACAGCTTGTTGAGAGTCCCCCAGATCGTGAAGATGAGACCATGGTGCCAGTACTGACCTCCAAAAAAGCCAGCGAATTACCAGTGAACGAAGTTGTATGCACATTGCAGGTAAGTTCTCTTTAGTGGGATGGTGAATCATGTCATGTGTAATTTAAAGGAGTTTAAGAGTTTTCTCTTGAACATTGCCACACAGGACTCTTCCAGTGACTTCCATTGTATATTGTATGTATGCCACGACACATGTGGTACAAATTGGCCATCCTAGCTTTAGTTGTTTCTTCATATTCTGGGTGTATTTTTAAGGGCAGGAATGTCTTTCCTAAGAAAGTTAAGGTTTCCCCACGATTTAGTTTGAGTCATGTGGATCTGCTTAAAATGCACTGCTTTGGCTGCACTCAGAAGTTGAAGCTAATTAGGCAGATTGGCTGTATCAGTGCAGCACACATTCTTCATCATATCCCACAGTCCTCTTCCGGGACTCCGACTCTGAGGCTGTCGACACTTAAACACCATCAGGTGTTATATATCACCAAAATATATCGCTTACAACAGTTTTAAGCTGTTACTGATTACCAGTTTAGAATGTATAGCATTAATTTGTTTTCATTTGTCAGACCATATTTTAAAGGAGTAATTTGCATATCTAGTTCCACAAAGGCAACATTTTTGGCCTTGCCTGAGAACAGCATGTGAGAAATCTTATTATAACTTGTTATATGAGTGACCTTGAGCAGATGTCTCCTCACATCCAGTCTGCATGAATTGAGGCCCATGGAGCTTCACAGGGCCCTGGATGGCAGGATGTGTCTAATAGGAAGAGTCTTATGACAGCAGTGACAGATGCTCAAAAGAGACAGAGGCAGAGTGAGAGAGAGAGAGAGACTGGCAGAGATTGAAAGAGATTGAAAGAGAGCGGGGAAGAGAGAGATACAGGGTGATGGAAAGACAGAGATATTGACAGAGAGAAGGAAAGAGGGAGAGACAGAGACAGACAGAGAGTGGAAGAAACCCACTCCTTCCTCTGGTCTGTCCTCAGCTGCACACACTGCCTTGTCACCCATTCGTCTGAGTAGGCTCTGGCCTCTGGCGTGCCTGTGACAAGGCCATCTGCTGTAGAGAGCGCTGCCATTAGCCCAGCTCCCCTGACACCGCCATCACACCTCCACACAGACTGGAGACATGCATTACGACGGATAAATAACACACAGACAGACAGATATAACTTTGTTATCCCCAGCTGTGTTATTCTGCTTCTGACTTTTCTTGTTAGCTAGACCCTCCTGCTCAGTCTGCTTATTAAATAGCCTCTCAGTTATGCACAATGGGATAGGTAGGATGAGGTAGTTAGTGATCATGCATGTTGTTGTTTTTTTGGGGGTCAAGCAATATCCTAAGTGTTTTATAGTTTTTCTTATTAGGGGCCAAGCAGACAAGCTGCTAAGGCATGTGTTTTTACCTTTTCTTATTATTATTGGGGTGAAGCAGTGAAGGCACCCTTACGGCTGTTTTATGGTTCTACGTCAACTCCACACAGTGACTACGCCGTTGCCTTGATCCTTTTGAAGTTCCTGCCTGCGAACTCCATAGACTGCTGAAATAGTAATCTTATTTGATTGGCCTTTTCTAACTTAGATTTTATCGAGAGAAGTTTTTTTAGAAGTTATCGAGAAATACTAAAAACACTATGTTCCAATGACCTAGTTATTGTAACCAGAAAATAAGTTATTTGGTTATTTGCGAGGTGTCTGCAAGCCAGTTTATGTTATGTTCGCAAGCGGACTTCCCACAACTACCCACAAAATACTGCTTGCTGGGGAAGTTTCAAAACGTTACTGACAAAAAGAAATTTTACGATCGGATAACCCCGTCATTGTAACCAAAATATTTACATTTTGAAAAGCTGATGTCAGCAAACTAGCATGTTGCTACTCCCCACAGTAGGTTGCTTGAAGCAGCCGGCTCAACACCCAGGGTGAGTGGACCAATCACAGTCCGGTCTGCGTCGCCTCAATGCGAGGTTACAATTTTTTAGAGGTGCGTGTCAGGCGACGGCGAAGGGCTTGGAGGGGGTACATGCCAACGCACAGGACTCTGCCTGGCTACGCCGTCGCTTCGACACAGAAGCATAAAACCGCCTTTAGTGTGTATACCTTTTTGGGGGCTAAGCAGTGAAGTAATATGTTATTATTGTACATTATTGTGAGTTGTGACATTTGGCACACTGATTGGGGATAGGTAGTACTGTTAGAGGTCCTAAGGTGGAGATTTTGTGATTCAATTTTGTGATTCAACCTAATTAAAATGACCGCCCTGTTGGATTTTATCTAGATAGATAGATCCATCCATCCGAAGGAAATTCTTTCTCTGCATTTTAGTCAAGACGGACATAGAAGAGTGTTCAGACCACATTTTCCCTGCCATTGAGGGATGGAACCTGCCACTATTTAGTCACAATAGTGGTCACCACTATTTGGTCACAAGTCTGGTTCCATAACCAGTATTGCTGCTTGTGTCCTCATGGCCTAGGTGCATAGATAGAAGGGGAGGTGAGTTCCGATGTTATGTGATCTACAATGGTCAGAGAGATGGGGGCTCAGCAGCGTTGCACTGTCCTTAGTGTCAGATGATATGCCCCGCCAGCAGATCCATAGAGCACATGACTGAGCATGCTCGGTGGACTCACAGCTCACGTGGCCTTCAACATTCAGAGAAGGTTGGTCCTTTGCCCCCAAGCTGATATTGGCCACACATCAACTATTAATTTGGCAATCTGCTCGCTCTTCTGATATCTCTAAGATATATCAATTACTGAAGACCCAGAACCATCACCTCTTGCTTTATTTAACAGACCTGTCATTCTGTGCATCATGTATGAAATCAATCAATGAGATTAATGAAAATATCAATTCTACTCTATGTAGTTGCCATCAGAGAGGAAACTGACATTGTTCAGTTTTTTTATTGACATTGGTTCAAGCCTACATTTAATTCCGTGATTCAATGTCATTATAGGGCAATTCCATGGAAAATTACGTTTTTTGTAACATCCATAACGCCAATAAAATGTGATGGTATGGTATAATGTGATTGATTACATGAAATTTGAGCATTTGCTATTTTTGGCTGAAGAATGTACATGAGAAAAAATGCATAAAAAATGAATTATCATTCACATCATACAAATGCCAAGGCATTTCACTGGCGTTATGGATGTGACAAAAAGTCAATTTTCCGTGGAATTGCCCTATATTCTTTATATTCCAAATGTTAATATCACAGTTAATGTGTTATCTGTTTAAATCTAAACTAGGCTAAATGTGTGATTACATGAATTCCAAACTAAATAGTGCATAGCAGAGTTGATAATTGGTGTTATAGACCTAATTTACAATGTGAAAGAAAGACATCCTCTTTTTGCGATAAGTGCCATGGCATCTTCAATGGCCACAGTGAGTCAGGACCTCAAGTTTAATGTCTCATCCATAGGATGGCATCTCCTACAGTAACACTGGGGCATTGGGATTGATATTTTGGCCAGAGGGAAGCTGTCATGCAACACCACCTCCAGCAGCAACTTGAGTTTTCCAAGGAAGTCTCCCATCCAAGTACTAAGAAGCCCACATCTGCTTAGCTTCAGTAATTCAGCAGAGACAGCCTTTGTTTGTTAGTTTGAAAAAAAAAAAACATGAAAAAACAACTACTGCCATTGTTCCACCTCAGTGAGTCAAAAGTCACAACCCATTTGCAAACCAATTGCCACCGCTGTTTGTCAGCCAGGCCTCCGGCTCTTTTTAACATTCTGTTTGGGCCCCATGGTCATCTGCGTACCGTATCTGTCTCATCTGACCCCCCCCCCCCCTCTCTCTCTCATTCTCTCTCTCTCTTTCTGACTCTCTAGGCTGACCTGCAGTTTGGCCTGACTCACGAGGAGGTGACCCGTCGCCGTGTCTACCATGGCTGGAACGAATTTGACATCAGTGAAGATGAACCGCTGTGGAAGAAATACATCTCCCAGGTGGGCAGGACTTAATGAGAGCTCTACTTAGATGCACAGTTGGCTGCAGTTTTTTTCCCCCCACCAAACATTTTTTTTTTTTTCCGCTGAGGCGTTTGTGGCCGTTTTTACAAGGCCTGTCATGGGCAGTGGCGCGGAAGAAAGGCCTTGGGCCACTTTAAATGGACAGACGAGAGGAAGTATGTTGAAAATGCCCAGTGTCATCTGTAGGAGGAGGCTGAAATCTAAGCCAGTCAGCCAGCCTTCCGACACCCATAGCCCTGTGCCTAATTATAGCAGACCAATTGGGAGCTTTTCACCTTCATATTTGTCCAGCAATCATTTTTTTGTGAATTCCTCCCTCTCTTGGTCTCCTCTCTTAATCCCCCTTATCTGTTCCTCCTATTCTCACTACTCTCTGTTCATGTCTTCTGCTAGCACTAGCAGCATTGTTGTGATCTTTTATCGCCAGTTGAAATGACCCCCAGTAGATCCATAATACTTTGTGTTGTTTCTGGTATGTTGTTTCTGGTATGTTGTTTCTGGTATTGCAAATTGAGGATCAACACAATTGCTCAGAACAGACAAAGTGTGGCAGGTCCTACAAGAAAGGGCAATTGGTAGTTGGAGTCATTGCTGCTTTTTGCGTTGGGGTGGAGCCAGGGACCCTTTATTTCTAACATAATCCATCCATTCTAACATAATCCATCCACACACACATACATTTTACTTTTTCATTTGTGTCCACAATTCAGAATACATATTACATAAGGACACAAATTTGACAGTTTGACAGATTGCAATAATTGCTCAAACAATATTCAGTCATGTGACTTTGTTGACAATAGCAGTAGCAACATAGATGTTATGGATACACACAACACCTCTTTCTCCAAATGTGGCATGTGAGTGTATGTGTGTGTTTGATTTTCTTTGTGTGTGTTCATGTGTGTACACACATACACGCAGGCACACACACACCCGAATTCTTTCTCTTCCATTTCTACAGTTATCCGGTAAATCTAGTTTCACCCTTTCCTTGTATCTCTTTGTTACCTTCTTCTCCTCTTCCTCCTCTCTTCTTCTTCACTGCAAAAAGTGATATCTCACTAAGTTTTACAATCTTATATTAAGATAAAAAATCTAGTTGTTTTTAGTATAAGGATACTTACTTTGAGCTTTCTTGTAAGATTATTTGACTTAAAATAAATCAAAATCTTCTTAAATTAAGACATAAAAAACAAGTAAATTTATCTGCCAATGGATTAAGAAAATATATCTTAAAATGTAAGATTTAAGACAATTTGTAGACAATTAAAGACAATTTTTATACAATTTAACACAATTGTTCTATCATTCTCTCTCCTTTTCTCTACCCCTCCAGGATTGCCCCCCCACACACACACACACACACACACACACACACACACACACACACACACACCACCTCCACCCACTGCCCTGCCTCCCACTGCTCTGGTGCTGTCTGCCACAACACCGGCTCCACACACTTCAGACCACATCGTGATCTCTTTAACACTGAACCCATTGAATAGCTCCTCCACTGAGCTTTCTGTATTGTAGCGTAGGATGGCTGCTGACAAATCAATGCCCAAATCAAAATCATCTCCAGGACGATGGAGAAAAATCCGCCCACATTTCACACACACACTCCCCACCCCACCCCACCTCACCTCAGTTTTTCTTTCCTCACTGTTACTTAGCCAGTCTTGTCAAACCCTAAGTGTCAGCCAGCTTTCAATTACCATCCTCCTGGTTGCATCTACACCCCCCACCAACCCCACCCCACCCTCATTCGGAGGGCTTCTCCGTGTCAGCCTGGGTAATGTAGTGTAGCAGCCTGACACGCTTAGCATTTAGGCGTGCGGGTCAGAGCCTCAGCGCTCGTGCTGAAAGTGAGCCGGTGGGGGTGGTGGAGAGAGCTGTCGGGAGGTGTGCTGCTCCTCCGTGGCTCTCCGTGAACAGCAACAAGGAGAGGGCTCTTTAATCTGTCACTTCAGATGCAGCCAACGCTTTGAGGAAGCAGAGAGGCTGAGTCAAGCTCACGTCTCCCTTTTTTCCGGTCTGTCTCTTGATTCCTCTGTGTTGCTCTTGTTTTCTCAAAAACACCCTCCCTCTCTCTCTCTCTCTCTCTCTCTCTTTTCTCTCTCTCCTTTCTCTCACTCTCTTGCTCTCTTTTTTTCCACTCTGTCTCTTTCTCTCTCTTTTCTCTCTCTCTCTTTCTCTTTCTCTCTCTTGCTGTGTTGCTATTCTTGGAGCTTTTCCCCTATTATTCGTCCACACTTCACCACCCAAGACAGACTTGGCCATGATCCCATATACCGGAAAGACAAAGAAAATCTCCCAAATATCTTACAAAATCTCCTTTAAATCTCCAACAGCTACATGTACTACAGATATTCAGCCAAGCAAGTGGCATTTTTAAAAAGCAGTAGTTTAGCATGATTGCATGTTTAATGTAGCAACAGACGCTGAAAATGCCAAAGGGATTTTCCTCACACTAGCAAAAAATCAAAATGAGACCCTGGTACTGGTAGCCTGTTGGCCGTCTACCTGTTAGCTGTTAAGTGTTGTTTGTGGAGGAAAGGGAAATAACTTCTCCCAGACCCTCCAGGTGATCGCTGCTGTATCAGGTCTTATTTTTAATGTCCTGGTATCCAGCTCACTAATTACATCACACTTGTCATTTGGTCTCGGCAGAGCCCTGTTCAATTACTCAGTCAAAGGAAATAATCACATCCCAGCTGCACACTCTCCCTCTAATTGCTAGTTACCAGAGACAAGGTAGTCTTTGATTGTCAGATCCTACTACCATGCACATAGTGTATACACACACACACACACACACACACACACACACACACACACACACACACACACACACACACTCACAAACTTGAAAATACATGGGGGAATGTGTGTCTAGTGTGTGTCTCACTTTATTGACATTAGTAGTCAGAAGGAACCGGTGTCTCAGTCCCTTAAGTGCACTCTATTCCTGAAATGTCCAGTGGTGGGATTTGTGTGTGGATGAGTGGGTGGGGTTGTTTCTAGAATGTTCTCTTTCGTCTTGTGTGTACAGTACAATTGGTGGACCAGAGGTGCAGCCTCCGCAGACCGTGTCAGATATGGGTCATTTGGTGTGGTGTGGCGTTGACTGTGGTGTGGCATAGTGCCCTGTTTGTTCCCTCATTGTCAGCAGAGGGTCTGCTTCATGAGCGTGCAGAGCCATTGTGGTCATCTCCACAGACACCAATGGATGTGGTGGGCCCAACGAAGGCATTTCCTGCCTCGCACGAGACGAGAGCTCTCCAAAATATCTCGAGTCCACTGCAAACATGGCGGTGAATTTGGTGCTGTTTTTGTCCTGTTTGTCTTTCCTTGTAGAAATGTCTTTCTCACAGGCATGCCAAATTAGCAAACATTTATTCAGGTCTGTCTTGCCTTCTGTTTGCCAAAGTTGTCGGTGAGACGGCACATGGATGCTGTGATTTTTTTTTTTCTTTCTTCCCCCTCATCCAGTCAACAGCCAGATGTTTCACCACAAAATATCTTGCATTTCTGTTCAGGAATGCAGTTATCAGTGTAATGCTCCAGTCCCCACCAAGGGAGCACATGGTGACCTTGAGGGTTTGTTGCGTCAGTGTCTGCTTGAGCTGCAGAATCTGTGAATGCAACTGTGTGTCTTTGTCCTGTTGTGTTTTTTTTCCCCCCCTATGCCATTTCCCAAAGAAGGTTTTCTGTGAAATTGTGTACTGGGTTGTCTGGCTTATTAGTCATCTATTTTGCACTGAATTGAGGCCCTTGGGTAACCTCCCTTACTGTTTTCTCTCCCTGTCTCGCACTTTCTTTTCATTCACTCTGCCCTATTGACTTCATTCTCTTTCTCTCTCCCTCTCTTTCTCTCTTTGTATTTCTCTCTCTTCCTCCCTCCTTTGCTCTCTCTCTCTCTCTCTCTCTCTCTCTCTCTCTCTCTCCATCTCCCATATTTCTCTCTCTCTCTCTCTTTCTCTTTCCCTCTGTTTGTCTCTCTCTCCCTCTCTTTCCACTGCCTGCAGTTTAAGGACCCCCTTATCATGCTGCTCCTGGCCTCTGCTGTTATCAGTGTGTTGATGCGACAGTTTGACGATGCCGTCAGCATCACAGTGGTAAGAACATGATCGCCCCTCTGTTGCTGCGGTTACTTTAATCAGTCAAACAAAGAAACAAAAGAAGTCTCGAGAAATTATACATTTGAATGATGTTACCAATAATTGACTTAATTTGGTTAAACAAGAGAGATGTGGTGTCTGATCTGATCTCTCTTCCTCTTCCACAGGCCATTATTATCGTTGTGACCGTTGCCTTTGTCCAGGTAAGCTGATGTTTGACAGTATTGATCTATGTGTAAAGTAGCGGTCAGGGTCATCATTTAATTAGCACATATCTGCCTGTTAATAGAGAAAAGAATTCCTGGCAGTGTGATTGCTTTAAGTGTGTGTGTGTGTGTGTGTGTGTGTGGGAAGCAAAATGTGAGTGGCCGCAAAAGCCTTTGGTGAGATGAAGGAGAAAATAAAAAGGAAATTGGAAAAAGGCTTTAGACTGAAAGCCTAGTGTGTGTGTGTGTGTGTAATGGAGTGAGTGCATGCTGAGGTCTTTATTTATATGTGTGTCCATGCTTTTCTTTGTGCCCTATCTTCAGGGAAGGGCTTGGCTGCATATCTCTCTTTCTCTCTCTCTCTCGCTCTCTCTTTTTCTTTATTGTTAGCTTTTAAGATTATTACTGCCGTACATAATCTCCTCATTTGGTGATGCATTAAGTTTTTGATGCAATAAATCTTTCTGTCCGTCTCATTGTCAGTATGTTTCTTGCAGGAGTACCGATCTGAGAAGTCACTGGAGGAATTGGGGAAACTCGTGCCTCCAGAATGTCACTGGTAAATAGATTATACTCATTCATTGTCTTCTCTCTCTCTTCCCACGATCTCTCTCTCCTATTTGCATAGCTTGATGTTAGCCTGGCTAACGTCAGACCTCATCTCATTGAGATGGGGTCTTGGAACTAGACATTCATTTTCTCGTATTTGAAACGTGGTTTACGAATGCCCAGAGCCGTTTATTGGGCGCTACGAATGTCTATCAAATGCGTCTGTACGTAGCTCATAAAGGCCTTTGGTGTGTCGTCATCGTCTTGCTGCCCTCCCTCCGTTCTGTTATTGGTCCCCTAACTGAGGTGAAAATTTGCTCCATGGAATTCAAGCTGCCTAGCAGCGTGAATAAAATCGTGCGTGTAAGGCAGCATGGGAAAACCCAGGCTAGCTTGGTGTCTATTTTTCCCTCTCATTTGCCCTCTTCCACATGCACTGTATGGGACACCCATACTCAAATGTGTCCAACGTACATTTACATTGTGCTATACTCTGATCCAGATGGCATACTTTTAAACACTAAAAGATACACACACCATGAAATACACACTCTATCTGTCCCTCTTTCTTTCACACATACACACACACACACACACACACACACACACTCTCTCTCTCTCATTTACACACACAACCACTTTCACCTTGATGAGCTTCCTGAGAGTATCCGTAGATGCTGCCGTGCCCTCTCCTCTTTCTCCCTTCGTCTCCCTGTGAAAGAAGCTCTTCTACAAATAACAATGTGATCTCGCTGGTCACGAGCGAAAAAGGGAAAGAGAGAAAGCGATGGAGAGACCCTGTGTAATTTCCATTTCAAACATGACCCACGGCTTCACATTTGCACTTCAAATAGACAAACTGCCCACGGCCCAAACTCGACCCATTCCCTACTTCACCCTACCCCACCCGAACCAACCCAGTCACCTGCTGCTCCCTCTCACCCCACCCTGTCTCCATCCCCGAGCTCCACCACCTGAATACTCGCACCATCTTGCCAGCCCAGAGGCCCGCATTGTGCCTCGACTACTAATGGGAGGAGATTGTTCAGCCAGTGGGGGTGGGGATTGTGTGTTGGGAGGGGTAGTCTGCGTCCTGTGGCTGTTCCTGCTGGGTAATGTGAGATGCTGGGCAGGCGTCTCATGCCAGGCACAAGCGCACATTCACACTCCAGTTTGCAAAGCTCACCTCACCCTAACCCAGATTCCAGCAGACAAGACTAGCCTCAAGGTCTGCTAGTTCACACGCCTCCTCTGGCCTGCTTTCACAAAGCGCTGCTCTCTTTCTCTCTCTCCATCTCTCTCTCTTTCTCTCTCCATCTCTCTCTCTTTCTCACCCACACACAATGTTTCGCTCACATTCTTTCTATCTCTGCATGTCTCCCTTTTTCTTTTTTTTAACCCACGCCCTGCCAACCACTGTCTCACTTGGTCTCCTTATGCTCCCTCTCTCTCTCTCTCTCCCTCCCTCTCTCTCTCTCTCTCTCTCTCTCTCTCTCTCTCTCTCTCTCTCTCTCTCTCTCTCTCTCTCTCTCTCTCTCTAGTATACGGGAAGGGCACTTGGAACATTTGCTAGCACGGGAGCTTGTTCCCGGAGACACCGTCTGCCTCTCCACTGGAGAAAGGGTGCCAGCTGACCTACGCCTGTTTGAGGTACACACACACACACACACACGCACTTTGAACTGTGTTCCTTACTCATGCATACCCATACTATGTCTCTTTCAGACATTAATGCACAAACAAACACCCGGTCCATGTTACACAAAATAGCCCTCTGTCTTTGTTCTTTTTTTTTTTTGCTCTTGCGCTTCAGAACTAGTCACATGCCTCTATTGTATCTAATCACAAGGTCCAAAAATAGCAGTGGTTGTGTTTGCATGACCACAGGCCATGATCCCAGCCCTTCTGCCCCCCCTCCCCCTTCTCCTCCCCCCCCCCAGGCCACTGATCTGTCTGTGGACGAGTCCAGTCTGACGGGCGAGACCACCCCCTGCTCCAAGTCCAGCGCTCCTCAGCCTGCGGCCACCAATGGAGACATCACATCGCGGAGCAACGTCGCCTTCATGGGCACGCTGGTGCGATGTGGGAAGGCCAAGGTACTGCACAGACACAGCATCTCTGTCATGTTGCCCCCCCCCCCCCCCCCATCCCAAACTTTAGCCTAAATACAGATTAATATGTTCAATAATGTCTAGTCAGTACACCAAATAAGGAAGGCCTAGATAGAAATTGTGAAAATAAAATATGCAGATTTTGGTAGTTTGGTCTTTTCATGTAGCCTTGGCAACCTGAATAATATGCACATGAATTGACACTTGTTAAACTCACCTCAACATTTCTTTTGCAATCATTTAACCCGCCATGGGCAATGCTAAAGTCAATGTTACAAACAGTGCAGTGTGCAAGACTAGGCCTATCATTATTTTTTACTCATATGAGACAAGGGTAGCCTACACTTTGAAATGGGTCTTACATTTTCCTTTTTTTGAGGCACTGACTCTGCCATGACGCTCCTGTTCCTATACACTGAACTGATTAATTAAGTTCGGGAGAAAAGAGATAAAAGCCCGCCTACATTGAAAACTGATAGGTTGATTTAGCGAAACAGGCCAATCAGGATGCTCACTGTCTTGGATGCTCACTCTAGATTCCGGGAGATTTTATCTAATTTGCGGGCGTCAGGGAGCCGCTATCAATATGCGGGAGACTCCCGGAACTTCCGGGAGACTTGGGATGTCTGATGTTCCCACTGAACAAGATTGACGTAGCCATACTCAAAATTCAGAATTTGAGTATGGAATTGGACCTATGGCAGAAACGTACAAATAAATTAAAAAGTGACAGGTGGGCAGGACTTCCGGTTGATTAAGGCGGGACTTCCGGCAAATGTATTTGATTTCCGGTGAAGGCGGGACATCCGGGTTTTGTGGCGGAATGCTTTTGTATGAGTCACGTGTCTGGGGGTGGGGGTTGTGTGTGTGTGGGTGTGTGTGCGGTGAGATACTGAATTTGACAGTTTTGTAGGTTTCAGTGTCATTTTTGTACTTTTTATGATCATTTTGTATGTTTTTTTATTCATTTCGTGTTTTTTTAGCCGGTGTGTGTGTGTATGTGTCGGACCTGTAACCGGAGGGTGGCTGGTTCGAACCCCGACCAGTAGGCACGGCTGAAGTGCCCTTGAGCAAGGCACCCAGCCCCTCACTGCTCCCCGAGCGCCGCTGTTGATGCAGGCAGCTCACTGCGCCGGGATTAGTGTGCTTAACCTCACTGTGTGTACACTGTGTGCTGTGTGTGTTTCACTAATTCACGGATTGGGATAAATGCAGAGACCAAATTTCCCTCATGGGATCAAAAGAGTATATATGGGTGTGTGTGTGTGTGTGTACATGGGTGTGTGTGTGTACAGGGTGTGGGTGTGTACACGGATGTGTTGGTCATGGGTTGTGTCCTGGTGGGGGATGTCATGGTAGTGACAATTGATAATTGTCTAGGCATGACACTCCCATGATCACCTCATGACACACACCACACATCCCCAGCACATGAGACACACACCCACACGTACACACACATCCGTGTACACCCGCTCCCATGTACACACACACACACACACACACAGACACCCCCCTAGTGTTAATTTTGTTACCTATTTTTAATTTAGTCTTAGTCTTAGTCTTGTGACGAAATTACCTTTTTAGTCATTCAAATATCATTTTTGTTAGTCAAGTTTTAGTCAACTAAAAGTCTCGTCATTTTAGTCTAGTTTTAGTCAAAAGAAAACTAAAGCTATCTTAGTCTTAGTCAGTTTTAGTCAAAACATTTCAGTCTTTTTTTATAACAAATTATTTCAGTCAGTCAGTATGTTTACATGCACAGGTAAGTCGAGCTACAGTTATAGCTCGGCTGGGATTTGACCATAGACAGTGGACCACTGTCATGATCTTCGTAGACCAGTGTTTCACAAAGTGTGGTCCGGGGACCACTGGTGGTCCGCAAGCTATCCCAAGTGGTCCACGTGGTAAAATATAATATAGATGAGTTGTTTGCAATATTGAACTAACTTGTATGTAAATTCAAACAGTTCTACAACACTGTCTATATATCAGATATGCCAGTTTAAATCATGAATCGTCTGACACAATTAAGCAAAGTGCAAAGACAATAAGCAAGGTTGTTCAGTGAGTATTGTGTAGGCTAATATAGGCTACTGCTAGGTCTATTATTTAAAAAAAATTTTAGCTAGGTGGTCCGTGCGTTTCTTTTTTATTGATTCGTTAAGTGGTCCTTCATCTGAAAAAGTTTGAGAAACACTGTCTTAGACCCAAGTATGAATGTTTACTCCACCACGCTAGATGGTGATATGCGCCCAAACACAACACGAACTCTCCATATTAGCTTACTTGCTAGCAAACTTTGCATCATCAGTGTAACTAGTTAAATAGTTGACATTACTTGCTGAACATTTTCGTATGGACATTCTGGGGGATGTTAATTTGTATATGTATGAGAGAAGCTTCAACTTCTGGGTATGTAACATTGTGGCATAAAGTAGTTAGCTTGCTAACTCTGGCAGTAATCTCGGGTGTTCTTGTTCCATGTAGTTTCGTGCTGCAGCCACAGGGTTGCAGCAACAGCACGTAAACTAGCCTACAGGAAAGCTGCTGCGCATGAACCATGAACTCATTCGGAATATTTTGAAAACTTAACAACTCATTTTGTAGACGAAAATTAATAGAGATTTTATCTTAGTTTTCATTTCATGCAAAACATTTTAGTCTCGTCTTTTTTCGTCAACAATAATGCATCTTAAGATAGTCTTAGTCAGTGTTTCAGGACATTAGTGCAGTCTCGTCATCGTCTCGTCTTAGTCATGGAAAAAAAGGTTGTTGACGAACATTTTTCCTCTAGTCTCGTTTGACGAAATTAACACTACACCCCCCAAACACATGACTCATACAAAAGCACCTCCGTCAAATTCAAAAGCATCCATACTCAACGGATGCCTATACTGAGGCCTATAGCTTTCTCTGGTGTCTTCTCTTGTATCTTCTCTTAATGTTTTCTCTTAGAGGCCCCACTTAGCTGCTCGCTACTAGGACCCGCAGTTTCAGGAGTTGCTAAACTAGCCATGTTTACTTTGCTATCTTTACTGTGATCGGGATGGCGTTGCGGTGAAGGAAACAGAAGACAGTGGTGATGTTTCTCAAAAGTAGCCAGGTTTTTATTTCCACCTTAGCAGCTGCATGCATGAACCAGTATGGAGAAAAATCGGAAAAAGAAAAGAAAAACCAAACTCCAAACAATAATCTCAAATCAATCAATGAGCTTCCAAAATATATCAAATTAACTTTGACAAACCTTTTCAATCATAGGGCAAACTGCTGCAAATCACAAAACGAGTGTTAGGCCTATTAGCAGGGGCTATCACTTGCTCACCTCAGACCATTCTACCTCCTTCTGCTCTCAACCATAGTCCCACCAGAGAATTTAACTCTGCCGACTAAACCAATGCACAATCAATCAATCAATCAATCAATCAATCAATCAATCAATTAATTAACAAAACACATCTTCTCCATATAAATATCCAATAATACATTCGATACCATAAACCCACAGTTTCATAACAAGGCAATCCTATTATCTAACTTCGTAACCTAATACATAGCATACATAACCAGAACGTCCCAAACACCCATCTTGTCCTGCACACTTGACCTCTGCTTGTGCAGTAAGTCACACTCCACGAACGTATAATGTTCCTTGCGACTTTCCGTCGGGTCTTTTCTCCGTCCCCAGACCAGGAAGCGATATTGTCCGACACAATGAAAAGTTTGCTGAATGTCCGTGTTCCCTCAACCTTCAGTTGGCCACCCTGAAAGTAAGGCTTATATTGTCCTGTATGCGTTTGTGGTTTGCAGTTGCTGCACCCATGCTGGATGCCGTTCGTGTTCGTGTGTGCAAATAAAGT